>NW_027278817.1:115000-120000 GCF_046629955.1 Centroberyx affinis | reverse complement strand
CCCAGGGAATATATTCTTTAACAAATTTAATTCCAAAACAATCTGGTATGGTCAGTCTATGTGCAAATATAAGAGTCACTGAGTCCATCGCAAAGTTCAAAGCCATTTTTGGATGTGGATGTTTGACTACACTTGGCGTGTCTAACTGTTTGACCTACATTGTTGGGAAAAGAAATGCATTCCTGAGGATGAGGACTGTGTCGGTAGAGACAGGTTAGATTAAGCCTGGGCAAAACCATCCGCTTGTTCCTCTACATTCCTCCTCCGTTCATATTCTAGCAAAAAATAAATATTTACAATGATCTGTTAGGCATTGTCGAAACATTTGCAGGGGTGTTTAATATGAGAGCGCTATTTTCCAGGGAATTACAAAACTCGGGGTCCGGAAATGGTAGGAACATTTCCCTTGAGAGCATCATTGCTACTCACTTAGTCAGAGGGTTGTGAAAGCACTTGATTCCCGCTGTACTGTTGAGGCATTGAGGTGGGGCTTGGTGAGTGGTTAGAGAATTTGACACACAAGATTTCACTTCAGGGTGTTTGCAACGGCTGATTGAGAAAAAAGCGTGAGAACTGTGATGCTAAATGACTGTTAGCAACGAAAATGAAAGCAATTACAAAGGAAACGGTGTGAGAGTGATGGAGCGATAAGGAAATGAGTGCAAAAGACCAGATAGGTGAGCAGATAAGTGAAGTGAGTGGAAGTGGAAGGGGCTCAGGGCAGAGACAGAGGATGATGAAGGTGAAGGATGAAGGGCGGAAGCTGACGGTGGGAGGAGTGTGTCACCTGTGCAGACTGGGCCTGGTCCAGCATCTCCTCAAACTCCTGGTAGTCCTCGTCACCGGGATCGGCGCCGGACAGCCGGGCCGCCCGGGCCATGAAGTAGGGAGGCAGCTCTCCTATGGCTGTGCCCGCACCCTGATCACACACACAGACACACACACACACACAGATAGATCGATCCTACAGGTTTACTACAGGTCATCTGTTAGTGTTTACAATATTACCTAACATAGGTTTTACCGTAATATTACCTAACATACATTTAAACTCATATTTATAGACTTGTTTTTATGTAAATATCGTTTTTGACCTCCCTTCTTATGATTCTTGCCTTGCTTTTATATTTTTTACCTTGGTTTTATTGCTACTCCTGGTGATTTTATCTGTTTTTTTAATCCTCTGTAAAGCACTTTGTAGTTGTGTTTTGAAAAGTGCTATATCATTAAAGATTCTTCTTATAATTATCATAATTATTATACTAAGCATGTTACAGCGGGCCCTGGGGGGGTTTAACAGAACAATAATATCAATATCCACTACCCAAAGGAGCTTGCAGGGCTTGACATCTGGGGTTGTATGATCAGCGCGCTTAATGGGAATAAAACGGAAAGGATTTGAGAGTAAGAAAATCCCACAGATTATTAGACGATGATGGATATATAAAACACAAGGCCGGGGAAGGTGAAAAACCAGATGCCGCCTCTGAACAGCAAATCAACACACCACAACACTAACTATGTACTCAAATCTACTTTTAACATGTGGAATGCAGTATATCTGGCAAATTTAGGATGTGCTAACAAGCCCTGGGGGTAAGGAACCAAGATATCAATATCCAACAGCCGAAAGGAGCTTGTAGCCGCAAAGCGCAGAGCCTGTGTGATTGAGGGGAGCTTAACGGGAGGAAAACGGAAGTGATTTGAGGGGAATAAATCCTCAGCGCTTGGTCGGTTCACCAAGTTCATACCGCCAAAACACGAGGATGGGGGTGGGGGGGAGAGGGGGTGAGGGGGGGGGGGGGGGGCTGAGGGCTACAGACTTAATTAACACAATGAAAACACCCGCCAAGAAATGTAGTGTTTTGGAGTTGCTCACAGCTCATTACGGTAATGTTTCCAGGCACAGGGAAGGGTCGGGGTGGAAGGGGGGGTGATAGAAGATGTTAAAGATACTGTTCGTACAAGTTCAAATTAAAGGTGGCACTCGGATGATTTAAAGCACTTCTCACCTCTCTAACAAGTTACCACGAGTAGAGAGAAATCAATCAGCCGTCATAGGGCACTGCTTTGAAAATCGGGTGTCTAGGTCAGACACAAAAAAAAAAAAATCACAGCTTGAACCCCTCTCCCAGATGAACATACTTAGCTAATCGCGGTCACACTACTTGCATGTAGCTGGACGGTTTAGCCAGAAGATGATTAGTGGGTAGTTAGCAACCATGGCAGCGACAACAAGCCCAAACAACCGTTCTCTGGAGGCGGTGCTATCCCAAAACCTGGCAGACTGCATCTTTAATCTGGACACCCTGTTCCCTTATTAACACTGCAGTCTTTGATGAAATCTGCCAGTTTTCTCTCATAATGGAGACGTGCCTTAATCTCCCAGGCAGCTGCTCCATTCAATAGCTCTGCCTCTGTTTGCGAGTGTGCACGTGTGCGGGCGCGTGTGTGTGTGTGTGTGGCGGTGAAATTTGTCCACCTGCACTGTGGTGTTGTTTGAAGTGGACCACTTAAGGGGCCTGCAGTGGTGGATAGGGAGGCTTCAAGAGGGAGCAGTGAAAGAGAAGAGGGAGAGAAGAAGTAAGAGAAAGGAGACAGAGGAGGTAGAGAGGGAGGGAGGGAGGGAGGGAGGGAGGGGGTGGGGGTTTGGTGGTGTGGGGTGTCATCACCACCCACCCATCACTGCATATCCAGAGAGGAGGGGGTCGGGGGGAGGGGGCAGGAGAATGCTGGGTTGGCGTGGCCGCTTTGAAGCCATGGGCGCAACAGGTGTCGCCAACTGTAGCGCTGACAAGCCTGAGCCGGGGCCATGCCAGGCTGGGGTTATAGATGTGTGTGTGGGGGGGGCGGTGAAGCCAAGGGGATCGGGTGGCACATACACACACACACACACACACACACACACACACGCCCCTGCCTCCACCTCAGAGGGAAGCGCCGCTGCTGGTGTGGCCACAGTTTGGCGTTCAAAACACACCACTGACCCGCAGCGCTGAGACTCAAAGTCACCCCAAATTAAAGCCGCCAAAAGCTGACATGCTGGTCCAATAAATCAAAACATGCAGGGCTTGATGTTGTGTGTACAGTCTGGGTGCCTGCATGTGAGTTGGAGGGCGGATGTATGTCTGTCGGCAGACGGTGTGTGTCTCATATGAGGGGGAAAAAAAAGCAGCACAAGGATAGAAAGGTGAGGAAAATCCTCCAAAGTGAGGATGTTCTGCTGGTTCTCTACAAAGCTGGCTAGAGTTAGGACTTGGGTTTAGGGTCAAGATTAGAATTAGGGTTGGTAAGGGTTAATTTTTGGCATGTAGTGGAGAAGGTTTAGATTAGGATTAGGGATTAGGGAATGAATATATCAGTGGAAGGTCCTCACTAGTAATACAAATGTGCATGTATAATGGAATGATGGTTCAATAAATCAAACAAAACTTATTTTATGTGTACAGTATGTGTGCGAGTTTGAGTTTGTAGTGTGTGCATCTGTGCGTGTGCATGTGTGTGTGTGTGTGTGTGTGTGTGTATGTGTGCATGTGTATGTATATGGTTAATGTGTCACAGACAATAAGGAAGCCATGAGGCCAGGTGCTGGAAAGCCTGCCTGGTTCCTGTAAAGCCCTCAGCGGTGAAGAACTAGCCGAGCCGATCTGTATTTCCCCTCAGCCCCTTCCATATGAGCACAGAACAGGGAAACAGATAACAAAGAACGATAACCCATATCATGTGTCAGTGACCAAGTTCTCTTTTTTCAAAGTTTGGCTGTTTGCAGTCCGCCTTTCTCAGTACTGCTTGCAAATTGGGAGGGAAACTCTGAGAAATAAAATAAACAGAGACTGACTATAAGAATGGACAAGAAAGGAAAGTTGTAAAGAGGCTGATAGTGGAGTATTACCTCTGAATCTGTGTGTGTGTGTGTGTGTGTGTGCGCGCGTGTGTGTATGACAGCTCTACAGTAGCACACACCATTGTCAGTGGTTTCATGGTAACTCTGAGACATGCCTGAGTCATTGATAAGCCACCAGTCACAGTCTGAGTGTAACTAGACACCCAGGTACAAGGTTGCTCTTTGTCTGAGCCCAAAGGACTAGCTAGAGCCTGAGGAACTTTGACATTATTTTAATATGTAATTTTTACAAGTTGCCATCATAATGTGGTGAAAACATGTCAGCTCTGGCCCTTAAAAAAGGCTTAAAAGTTAAAGACTGAAAGTGTTTAATCTGTGTAAAAATACTACGGCTGCAGGGAAGAGCGACTACAAGTATCTTTTTCAGGTCCTCGGCAGCCACAAGACTGGTTAGAGGTGTGAAACCACCAACGCTGCAGGGGGGGGGAATTCATGGTAAGGCGCTGGGGTTTTCCGAAGTAACTGAATTGTCAATGAATACACTTGCAGCAACTTTAAATACACCCACGGTGTGAATACTGTCTTGTATCCAGTTTAAATTGAACGTTCTTCATGACCACTGGGGCCAGTGCGATGCAAAATTGTGAGCAAGGCAGCATGAATAGATAGTGGCCTATGATACGGATTCTCAAAATGAGGTGAAGAGTCAAAGAACGGAAGAATAGTTTGACTGCAGAAGTTGAGAGAGAAATGAGAGAAAGTAAAGGAATGGGTCTTTGGTCAAAGTTTTCACCTTTTCCACTGTTATCTCCCTACTGTATAGACTGTAAAAATTTCAAATTCATATGTGCATCTATTTTAGAATCCCTGGCATAAAAAGTTTGGAGAACCCCTGCCCTTGGAAAACTGGGTCTCTCAAAGCCTACAATTGTGGTGATTTTCATGTTTTGATTTTCATGTTGAAGGATTACATGTTCTTCTATGGGTTGAGAAAATTCTACAACCCCTTGGTCTAATGAAACCCTTTTAAAACCCCACTGGATAAACTCAAAAATGCATGGTGGTCAATCTGAAAACAAGGCTGTTTTTCTTAGTTCCTGAGAAGCTGACATTTGGGAGATACAAGTTTTACACCTGACAGTGAAGATATTTAAAA
>NW_027278817.1:12500-110000 GCF_046629955.1 Centroberyx affinis | reverse complement strand
TCTTGTCCGGTCCACAGGATTCAGCACCACTGTTACAGCAGCCTAGGGTTGCTAAATTCTTGACACATAAAACAATACTTTCCTTTGTGTATGACCCTGTGCATAACTGTGGAATTCTTATTTGCATAAATTGGACAGACACACACACATATGCATAGTGTGCGCAGTGTAGACGTGATGATTTGCATAGCAGTGTAGCTTTTAGAAGCGCAAGGCGGGGGCATTTGTACATTTTTAATTATAGGATAACTGCTGGTTCATGCTTCACGCGGAATCTGACGCAATGGAGTGCATGTGGTCAGAATGACGTCACTTGGCCACGCACCATCTGAAATTTTAAACAACGTAAGCAGGATTGGCTGAACAGAGGCACAGGAACTAGTTGCCTGATTCCGGTGGGGTTTCTGTCTTGTTGGGTGGTGTGGAGAGCAGAATTTTCCCACAGCGCCACTGAAGTGTTGGAGTGCGAGCAGCATGGGTGCCAAGGTATGCCGACAGCACGTCTGCGCTCATATGGAGCTCCAGCCCGTCTAGCCATACAGAAAGCATGAACCTAAGCCTTAAAGTAATGAAAAGGCTGATGAACAAGCAACAAGTGGCGGTGCATTTCCAATAGGGAGCAGTAACAAAAGACACTCAAATGGTAGTAGAAAAGTAGAATTTTTATCCCTACAGGTGCTTCCCTATTAGAGTGTTTTATAGTCTTTATAGTCTCTTTATAGTCTTGCAATAGGCTACATTTTAAATGCCTAAAGATCAAGGTAAAAAAGATCGGCAAGGGAATTTCCACCATCCGCTGATGCATTAGTTTAATTGCCCAACCCTAGTAGACATGGTTCATAATCGTCCCAACCACCACGGTCATGGCGAGGACTGCTCTTGTTAGTTTATGGTGGCAGAAGTAGTTGCTTCTGAAGCCCCAAACCAGACCGTAATGGCTCACCATAAACTGACCAGTGCTCAGTGACCACGGCCACAGGACGGTCTAGTCATTAACAGGTCGCTGTGGTTGTCAAGGGCCATTTAAACACATTAGACATGGTCCGGCTAGCATAACCTGTTAACCGCTCCTTACAGTGGGATATTGCTAGAGGCAAAGTAAGGCAAACATTGGAGGTTACTTCGTTATGAAGAAGCCCTGGTCAGGATCTCTGAGGGAGGTCAGAGAACGTTGGATTGAGGCCCATGGTGGAACAGAGAAGGGGGGGGGGGGGTTAGAAGTGGGTGGTAATGTGCACACACACACACACACACACACACACACACACACACACACACACACACACTCTGACTGCATGATGCTGGAGGTTGGAGGGGCTAGTCCCAGTGATTTATCCATGTGGCTTCACCATATGACTTCATCTTTAGAAACCTCTCCCTGACTAGCAGACAGACTCACTCTGACCCCCCACTAAGAGAGAGGGAGAGATGAACTATTCACTCTTTTCATCCCAAAGTTTCTTAGTTTATAGGAAAAGTGTCTCTATAGTTTATATGAAATGTGTACATACTGTTAGATACAGCAGCAAATTAAAGATTTTTTTTTGCAAGGAGAGAAAGACACTTTATTCACTTTGCTGCTACTTTACACTGTACACATGCTATGGTACAGTGTAGAACTGTGTAAATATGATGCATTAATTTGCAATGACTTTACTGAGTAGGACTAAAATAACAGTTTTTGACATTATTATTGAGTGATACATTTCATTGATGAGATAAAACACATTTGTTGGAATAAGTTGCTTTATATTTACTACGGTTGAATGATTACTGTAATTCTACTTGTTAATAAGCTCATTTGTTCCTGTTAAACTTGTCTCAGATCATGATATGACCAGCAAAATATTTGCTCAAATGTGTATGAGCAAATAAGAAATCTTTGAGCCAAACATTTTTATGTAGTACCTTCATTTCAGTGTCTAAGGACACGAGAACACACAATGAAATTAACTTGCTCAATGATTCACTTATAGTAATATAATAATATTCTGTATATATATATATATATATATATATATATATATATACACATATATATATATATATATATATATATATATATATATATATATATATATATACATATATATATACACAGTACTGTGCAAAAGTCTTAGGCATATGTCAAAGATATCCATAAAGCGAAGATGCTTTCAAAACTAATGAAATGAAAAGTTTCTGAATATCAAAAATAACAATAAATTTACAATAAATTAACAAAGTAATTTACAATAAACAGCAGTCTACTGACACACTAATGCAGGAAACAAATAAACATCTAAGACTTTAGATGCACCTTAGAGTTTATGTAAAAACTCTAGGGTGCCTAAGACAGTACTGTATATATATATTATTATTATTATTATTATTATTATTGTTATTATTATTATTATTATATATAATATAATATATATAATATTGTGTATAAAAATGCATTTTAGCGCTACACAATTAATTGACTGCAACATTTTTACATACAATATCATAATACCATAATTTTTTACAGTGTTCCACAGCAACAAGGTGAATAGAGTGTCTTAGAAATAACTTATGGTTACAGAGAAAGCAACAAAATGTGCCTACACACTTTGCATGAATAAGAGAAGTGTATTTAATTTTAGCCAATTGAGGAAAGCTAACTGCCAGGGTAAAGTCAATGGAGACAGCAAAAGGAGGCTGATGCAGCTATAACTCAGACCCACCTCAGGGTGTGTGATAGTGTGACGGATATATGAAAAGAGTTGGGTGACCTTTATGGAAGAATCCCATTACATAGTTCTATGTCAAAACACCTGCAAACTGAACAAGCTTGGACAGCGCACCAGCCTCATATACGGACACTCTGCCTACACAAGCTCCCGCTCTCCTTACCCAGTGACGCCGTTAGGCTGGGAGCTGCTGATGTTCTCCATGCCAGTCTGCCAGTGCTGGTCTGGTTTGGTCTGGTCTGGTTTGGCTTGTTCTGGAAAGGTTGAGTGGTGCCATTCCAGACCGGCTACACACTAAGCCCACTTTGGTCTAGGATTTGCTTCCTGTGGGCTGTGTGTGTGTGTGTGTGTGTGTGTGTGTGTGTGTGTGTGTGTGTGTGTGTGTGTGTGAGAGAGAGAGAGTCTTGCACAGTGAGCGGTTATTGTGCTTGGTATTAAGAGGACTCCTGGGGCCTCCAAGACAGAGACAGACAGACGCATGCCTGGGATGGCTGAGGTGTGACAGTTAAGATTGAGAAGCTATTAGAAACACCACACACACACACACACACACACACACACACACACACACACACACACACACTTCCATTTACAAATCTCCCTGGCATTCATCTTTGACATAGTTTGGTGTAGATTAGTAAGTCACAAGACGTTTGGGCAGATCCATGTCTCCAACCTTATGAGGAAGAGAATGAATTAAAACGAAAGGAATTGTACCGCTTGCTTTTTTTTTGACAAAGGAAGTAAAACCCTTTTGTGCTATTTTGTATGTAAAGCCAAAGTTGACCAATTCCCCTCACAAGCAGCTGTGTCATACAGTAACTTACCAGCAGTGTGTAAACTTTCCAACCAACGTATCTTTATGGTATGTAAGTAATACTGCCTGTTCAGTAGGGGGAGGATCAAACACCGGTGATAAAGCACTGACACACTATCTAGATGTAGTTAAAAATGAATGGCTTCAAATTGAATTTAAGAGGTGTTGAAGTTAAAGCAAGGGATCCGTTACCGTCAGCCAGTGGTGAGTCAAGAGTAGATTTTCAGCTTTTCAAAAGGCTACTGAACTTGATCCCGATGTGTCACTCATGTTCCCGGTGACGCGCAAGGCATCAATTCTCACTTTGGTGAATAGAGGAACACTTATGCGATGCCCAAGTCACCTTTGACACCGGAAGCGTACAGCAAAATTGTCAGTGTTAAAAACCAACGCTATACCAGTGTTTATATAAAGTCCACACCCATCAGAGTCAATTCAACACTTTTTGAAGAGCCGCCCTGGAGCCATATCAGCTATGAGACAAATCTCCAATCCACACTGCAACTCCAAATAACTGTCGCTAAAAAATCAACACTGGAAAATTTGCTGAGTGCATTAACTTTACACACACACATACACTAGGTCACACAGACAGGCAGGACTGTGTGAGTCACGGCTCTAACAAAGAGACCAGGTTTCTGTCTATGTGAACGTGAAGGGGAACCATTGTTTGTTTCTGAGGCTGTAGAGAGGCTTGTCGCTGACGGTAAGCCTTGTTTGCTGCTACAGCCACACAATGGACAGGTGAGCAGGGGGCAGGGCAGTGTCCTGCCACACACACACACACACACACTGATCCTTTGTCCGATACACTGCCACACTGTGACCGAGTTTCCCTCACTCTACTGTATGTGTGTAGACATACAATTCAACTCACCCACATGTTCTCAGAGTGTGAATGTGTGGGTGGACTGTACTTTACAATATAACGACATCTGTGCAAGTGAATTTTATGGGCTTGAACAGCAGTGTGTGTGTGTGTGTGTGTGTGTGTGTGTGTGTGTGTCCTGGAATGCCTGCGACTGTGATCGTAACAATAATCCACGACCGAGGGGACAGTGTGTGGAAGCCACACTCTCAGACCTGCTCGGCGCTCACAGCGATAGTTGGCGCTAATTAAAGCTGTGCTGCTGGTAATTGCCAACAGCCAAAACTTAATTTTAGGGGGTTTGCTGGGGAAAATCTGTATATTCTACACAAACCTCCTCTGCAACCTGTAATTTAGCCATCCTAAAAGAAACCGAATATAGAAAACTACAGAATGTTTCTTTATTTAGATGAGCCACTGGTTTATTTTTTGAAAGACAAGGGGTTGTAAATCATGAGTCATAAACAAGCTACAAACATGGCTTGATTTTTTCTAATCCTGCACGAATGGACAGCGTTTTTCCCCAGCGGCTCCTGGACATTTATGATCCCAGAAAGATACAGCATGTACACCTCTCACTTCTAAAACTGCTGAAAGCTGATGGAGAGAGAGGGGAAAGGAAAGACTACCCTGGTTGCTATTATGTAAACAGCAATGTGCACGGCTTCAATTATAATGACTTTAATTCTTTGTTGCTGTTGATTTAACGTTGAGCACAACAATTTTCAAGCTGCCCATAATGACTTAATGGCAACAGCCATTACTGAAAGTAATTTAATGGTGGATGACTCAGATGAGCTCTCTTCTAAAATATTTACAGCATTCCCTGGCTTTCAAGAGTCACACTCATCGCTAACCCCTTCTCAGTTAAAAGGGGATTTATGGAGAGCAGTGACACTAGTTGTCACTAGAAAACAAATGCTTCAAAACTTGAGTGGGGATTAAAGCCATTCCAACTCATTATTGTGATCTTGGTGATCGTCATGGTTGATATATGCGCAGGTGCAGGACTCTGTGTGTGTGTCTATGTGTGTGTGTGTGTATGTGTGTGTGGTTGTGTGTAGAGTGATCCTCGCCTCCACAGCCTCTGTTGAAATGAGATCTTGCCAGTGTTCCTGCATGATTTTTTTGTTTTCAGAGTCTGTATTGTAGCACCCACCCACTGCCTCCTCCCTCAGAGCGGTTGGATAAAAACACTTGATGATGTGCCAGGAAGTGTGCTTTTTTTTTTTTTCTCTACGCCTGAGTTGCAGGGTTTTATCTTTCTCCAATAACCAGTCCTGTCTGTGTACAATGATCTTCCGCAGTCTCAGTGGGACGCAAAGAGAGGAGACACAAGGTCAGCAATTGCCCATGTCAGGGAACAGGAGAGCTGCCACTTCTGTTCTGCTCCCATTGACCAGGATGGTCAGCACTTTACTGGCTCTCCACCTTCCTCTACTGGTGGCTCTGCAGTACTGCCACAACATAACATTAATTGCATTACTCCCAACCACAATGAGTGTACGCTGTTTATAGGTGACATGCATTCAAGCATTCGCTGCATCGGCAGAGGAAAATGTGGCCACACACTTAACTGGAGGAAATGAAAGAATTAGCCTCAATCAAACAGTTAAATCCTTGAAAGGAGAAAGAAAAAAGGACAGACGCATGATGACACTTGGGGAGGGTCATGGAAAGTCATATGACAACACAGAGTCACATGATGTCATGTGAGTAGAGCGCTTTGTGTCAATGGAGTACTAGTGAGCCTTTACAGGGCCTGCATAGTGAATAACCTACTTCTATTCATGCCTTTCCACCTCTAACACAGAGGAGGAAATTACCAGAGGGCAGCTGATGCTGTATTACCAGAATATCTGGAGCACCATCCAATGTTACTGTTAGGTTTTTACGACTCACTGTGTACTGCTCTGTTGTGATTTCTTCACAGTTTTTCATCTCTTTTCATTTATTCAGCTGCAGTAAAAAGCTGAAATACTGAGTGCAATGTCAAACAGTACTTATAAATAGCCATGAATCAACTGCTTGGTAAGAGTTCAAGGCCGTCAAGCACTCTTCTATTTTCAAGAAGTTTATTTGCTAGAACGCCATGTTATGATCCTTCAGCTGTAGCCTTGAAATGAGAACAAAAACACTAATACTTGAATACAATGATACAAACTGATGCAATATTATACTGCATCAGTTTTCAACCAACCCCTGAACAAGACACAACAGAGTGGCTGATTCACACTCAAAGACTACTGGCACCCTCTGCTGACCGTTCATGGTGACGGCCTGGATCTACTCTAGATGACAACTGGGTCAGTTTACTGACAATTAAGAAATCAAGGAAGAAATCATTTAAAGAATACAAAGGGTATACTCATTCTCCATCAATGTCAGAACTAGTATTATTATTGTAATGTGTAGTTGCCACAAAGCTTGATCTTTATTCCAGTATCCAGTATTTACTAATCCCTCAACCTTGGTGCCAGCCTGGTTTAGTTCAGTTTAGAGAGAATAACATCAATCTGACCCACTGTTAGATACAGTAGATTTCACCACTACCAGTGGCATATGTGTGACCAATGGTATACCTGTGTGCCACTTGCAGGGCAATTGTAGTTGTCAGTTGTAGTTTGACTGTCCACTTAAAATGCTGACATGGGGGTCAGACTGTACAGTTGGCCTCCCAAAGTCAAGAGCTGGTAAACACCCAGGCCCACTTAGGTCCTCACTTTCTAGGATATTACAAAGTCTTAAGGTGAGGATGGCAAAGAGTGCCAGAAAGCCCAAGGTGTTAGTGTTAGACATTGTGAGGACATCTTATCAAGTGTTTTGGACTTGCTTGTCCCAGTTATAAATCACTGACCCTGTCCTAGTTTCCTCAAAACAGGACAACATGTCTGTTGACGTCACTCCAGTTATTTTTTTTCTTTCATTGAATATAAAAAGACAACAGCCATCTATTGTCTTTTCGGTCCTGTATGCTACACCTTCAGGATCCAGAAATCTACAAAAGCACTCAACAATCCCAATGACCTCTTTAAACAGCTCTATAAAAAAAAAGATGCATAATTACACTTATGAGGTCAGTTTTGTGCCTCCTATCAGTCGTTCAGCTTAACAGTTGAGGATAGGAAGCAGATCCTAGATCAGAGAGGGTTCCCTCTATAAAGAAATAGAGTTCGACTGATATATTGGGCCAATATTATGTGGCCCGATATATATGGATATGAGCCAGTCAGTGTTGTGCACCTCCAAAATGATGGAGGTTTCTCCCTGACCACAGCTAGTGAATATGTTTATATTATTTTTATTTATATCTCAGATGTCTGACCAGAGAAATCAATCCAGTGTGGTGTGAGAGGATTTTACTCTACAGCTTCAGGGGTGGCAGTCTGTAAAACCTGCAATGAAACCTGCCATAAGCAACCTTAAGGAGCTGCTAACACACCTACAAGAATTTCAGTATCCTGGGTCTCAATGCGAGGTTTAGTGTCTCATGGTCTAAATGCTGTTTCAGAAGCTTTTCACCCTGACAAGAATAAAATCCTGGGAGAAACACAGAATATTTGTAAATGTTTGGGCAGGAAAACAATGAATATCAGCACAACACATCGACACATCAGCTATCAGTAGCTTCAATCTAAAAATATCTGCATCGGTATCGGCCTTCAAAAACCCATATCAGTCGAGCCCTGTAAAGAACACACAACAGCCGCCCCGGCTCCATCACCACATTTCATGAACCCAATGACATTACAACCTGCAGTAGCCATCATGCTCACTAGATGGTGACATCCTACTTGAAAACCTTAAAAAAAAGTTTGGCCACAACATGGAGAGTAGAAAAAAAAACCTTCTCAGATTACATTTGGGAGCACCAGAGTTTGGCTTTCCACAGCACCAGAATGGAGGACACGCACTTAACAGTTTCCAGTTCAGCTCCACTGGGCAAGGGGACACGAGAGCGACTGCACAGACAGATGGACTCAGAGCAGTAAAGACAAGCAGATGTTTTGGGACCCTGATCGCCAGTACAGTCCCACCACCCCCCTCTCCTCCTCCCCACCTTCAATACTGAGCAGCAACACTCAGAAAGAGAGACAGGGAGCAAAATAGAAAGCGAGAGAGAGGAAAGGAGGGAGGGAGGGAGAAGGCGAGGAGGAAGTAAGGCAGGGAGTATAAGCAGAGGAGGGGGGCAGAAAAGGAGAATGAGTAAGGGAGGGAGGGAGTGAAAGAGAAAGTGAGAGTGAGCGACACAGCAGGGAGCAGGAGAGCGGGGAGGAGAAAAGAAAGAGAAAGAGAAGAGAGGAGGGGGCGGGGGGGAGTGTTTTTATCCTCATGTGCACTCAGTCAGAGGGGTCAGTGAGTGCGCTTGTTCCTGGACGGCCTGTCAAAACAGCGCGGCTACCACAGTGCCTATTCAACACCGCCCCGTTCTGACACGCACGCGCACAGACCCATACAAACCCACTCGCTCACACACACACGCACAAGTGCACGAGGAGCCTCCATAAGCTTTTAATAATGCTCTTATTAGAGCCTTAGCGACAAGCCAACAACAGCATCAACACTGCCTTTGAGACCTGCGTCAGTGCACCAGCATCCACCGCAATTACATTTCGGCTCAGTCATAAACATGCACAGGCAAGTAAGTTGCTCCGGTGTGAACGTGCAGGCGACTTGCAATGGAGAGTCGCAGAGGGAAATGTTTTCTTACCAGGTAGAGGAGGAAGGTGTGCAGGCCGGTGCCCAGCCCCACCGAGGACAGAATGCCCAGGCCGACCCAGTAGGCGCTCCACAGCACCTTCTTCTCCATGTAGCGCACGTACTGTGGAGGCCAGAGAGAGGGACGGTCAACCACATGGCAGAGACACATGCACCGAGCGAGAGGAAAACAAGGGGGGAGAGAGAGGGGGGGAGGGAGGGAGGGAGGGGGAAATAGACAACAGAGAGAAAGAGAGATAGAGACAGACAGAGAGAGAGAGAGAGAGAGAGGGAGAGAGAGAGAGATAAAGAGAGACAGCAGGGCTGGAGTGAGAGTAGGTACGAGAGTGAAAGTGTGCAAAACAAAGAGGACTTTAAAGGGTGGGAGAGGGCAAGTGAGTGGTAGAGAAAGAGAGAGAGAGGGAGAGGGAGAGGGAGAGGGAGAGGGAGAGGGAGAGAGATAGAAAGAGAGAGATAGAGAGAGAGAGAGAGAGAGAGAGAGAGAGAGAGAGAGACAGAACTTGTTGTTTAGGAGTTTAGAGGACGGAGCCGTAGGGTAGGAGTGTTCAGCACACTGACAGAAGAACAGCATCATTATTCTTTTTGGTGGCAGCCAGCTCTTACACAACTAGTAAAGTGAGGCAGGCCAAAATCTCTCTCTCTCTCTCTCTCTCTCTCTCTCTCTCTCTCTCTCTCTCTCTCTCCTCTACCACTATCACTCTATCACTCTCCTCACGCCAGGGCAGGTTGTTTTAAGGAGGAAGCATGGAGTGTGTAGATTACGGGAAGAAGGGAGGGAGGGTGGGTTTGCGGGGGCTGTTTCTGACGGAGGACTCCATTTCCCAGGGAACCCGGCAAAACAAAAACAGCACACACTGTTTCTCTCACTGCTGGCAGAGTGCTGGGAAGTGCAGTGCCAGCCATGGCCAATTGTTTTGTGTGGTTGCTGAGAACTGATTACGCAACACAGGACTCGCCGTTTAAAGTTGAAAAAAGAAAAAAACTATTTATGGCTGTAGGTTTCAAATGCTATGGCTCATGGCAGGAAAAACACTGAGTAAAAAATAGGGAGGGGTTCTTGTGAGATCTACAGGATAGTCTGCTGTGGTTTACACACAAGTAGTTTGCTCAGTTATCTGGGGGCATTGGCAGTTAGGGTAAAACTGAACTATTCATAGGCTTCTGAAGACTAAGCCTTGTGAAAAGTTAATAATTAACCCCACTTATTCCTCTCAAGGGGAGTTTTCTGCGTACTATCATGATAGACGGTTGCACTACCAGTCGCACTGAATCAACAGTGCTACGATAGGACTTAAGTGTATAATCATTGATGTGGTGGTCAATTAAAAGGTGGGTAAACTATGACCTCCAGTCGATCATCATCATAAGGCAAACAACCACCAATATAAACATTAATTTATGCTTTTTCCCCCCCTTAAAAGACCCAAACGTCATATGACTTACATCAGTTTTACACTACTTCCAATTATGTTTGCTATACAAGGACCTCATAAAGATTAATGTCAGGCTAAAAAGGTCGGTCAAGTCTATACAATCATATATATACAAACGTTTATTATACATGTATAGCATTCATTCACCTTCTGGTGTGTTCCTTCAATACGGTAGGCAATGGAGAGGAGGATCAACAGGACCAGTAAGCCAAATGCTGTCTGTCTTTGCTGCCAGAGCCTGGGTAGAGGAGAGGTGAGGAGGAAGAAAAGAAAATGATGGAGGCAAGGGGGCAGAAGGACAGAAGAAAAAACGAATAGAAGTATTAGAAGTATGAGTGTGGAAGTATTAGAAGAATGATTGGAGTGTGTTTAACTGGGTGTTTAAGGTAAGGATTTAACACTCCCCATCCCCAAACTGTCCAAATCGTGTTCAACTTACCATTTACTGGATTGAATAAGGAGCTAATTAAATCACTATATTGAATCAAGATCAAATGCTGAAACATATCTAAGTCCTATATGAAACTACATGCTTTGACAGTTATCTCCATGTCCTGCTGCACTTCAGTTATTTGTAAATATACTTTACTATCTCAAAGCCAGAGATGAGAAAGCAGAACTTGTTCTGCTTCCCTTTATTTTGTTTTGTAATAACAAAAAAAGAAGAAGGTGAGTAAGACACTACCAAGCACAATTATTTGACGAGTAAAAACAAAACATTTTGGTTGTCACAAAACATAGGTTATAGCAAACATCCTGAGTGTCCACAAAAGTCTGTCTCCTATTCATTGTCAATGGAGAAACTGGTTTCTGTGCATCTTTATCATATACTGGAAAACCGGTCTTTAGGTTTCTCACTTTGGGAATGGCTTACCTATCTTCACAGATTTAAACTGATCTCTCTAATGCTCTCTAGAACTATTTATGTGAATTCTTGAGTGGAATGGTATTCCACTTTTATTGTTTATAATCATCATATTTGAGCACAATTTGCATCTGAATACACATGAACAATCATGCTACAAAACAATAATGCATAATATACAGTGAGCTCAAAAAATATTTGGACATTTTTGAGGTTTTGCCTCTGTACTCTTATTACTTTGGACATAAAACGACACAATCACTATGGTGTTTAAATGCAGACTGTGCTTTAATTTGAGGGTAGTCATACTGGACGGATTTTTACAGAACTACAGCCCTTAATGCGCATGCCCCCCCCTCCCCATTTCACAGTCAGTGTGTCTATTTCCATCTTAAGTAAAATAAGTATGGCCTGTAAGTATGTTGCTGTCCTATTACTTTCAAAGCTCACTGTGCATACGCTCTAAATTATAAACCACTTCTATCAACATACAGGATAAACTGGTAGACTAAGCCGTAGTGTATTAGCATGGCTCCCCCTGCGGTAGTAAAAACAGCATGTGTTTTGAGGGTGGGTGAACAGCAGCTTCTCTCAGGCTGAACACTGCTCATAGTGCTTGTGGCTCACCACATCCTCTTGTAGTTTAGAAAATAAACATGTTGTCCTCACACAGCTAACCGCAAAGGCCTCCCCGAGCGTACACCCTGACCTTCTTCTGGGCCCCTCTATGTCAACAAAGACTATTAGGTGAGTATAAAGCATGTTGTGCAGCGCAGGGAGAGTTCGACGCCGGTGCTTTACTGTGTGTGCTGTGAGGTAACATCAGGTAACGTCATCAGTCAGCCAGGAATAACTGGGTTTAGGTGCAAAAACAACAGAGTGCTATGGCTGTGCCGTCACCTTGTCAGCTCTAACAGCAATAACAACGGAGGGCAATGGCAAACAGTGATAAACAAATCTTGTGATGTCTCTTCTAAGTTGAGTTAGAGGTTTCATTAGGCCAACAACTGAAGACTAAACTATGAGGGAGGAGACGTCTGGTTTGATAGCAGTGAGACGATCAAGGTCACCTCCTGTCTGGCACTTTGTGTTTGTGTGTGTTTGTGTGTGTGTGTGACAGAGAGAGAGAGAGAGAGCGAGAGAGCGAGAGCGAGAGACAGAGAGAGAGAGAGAGAGAGAGAGAGCGAGAGACAGAGAGAGAGAGAGAGAGAGAAAGAAAGAAAGAAAAAGAAAGAAAGAAAGAGAGAGAGAGAGAGAGAGAGAGAGAGACGAACTATGAAGTTATTTCTTCACAACCATCGTCTTCCTCTGTTTGATGATGAAGAATGATATGAAGAACTAACACCTTTTACTTCACACGTAAAACTATACACACACCAGATAAACACACATATCTAGTGTAGCTTTGGCATCGTTATACAACTTAAAGGGGAAGTTCAGAACAAAATGAAAATTCAGTCATTACCTACTCACACCCTTTTCAGTCAGTAGGACCACCAAACACAGAATAAGTTATCATCTGTAGTTCCATCTCAGCCTTCACCGAAACTATTCAAGGTTTTTAGAGCTCTAAAATACTGTCCATCAAATATCTCCAGACATCTTGTGCAGCATAATCCAAGTGTTTTATAGCCAAACGATTACACTTTGGGTCAGAAAGTCTAATATTTACCTCATTCTATCCTATAAGTCGCTTGCTAAATTACTCTGTGTTTGGTTTTCGTACAAACTTCAGCAGAGTTTCGACTGACATGGGGGTATAGTTAATAACTGAATTTTCATTCTGGGGTGAACTATTCCTTCACTGACCAAAACATCAATTTCATTGCAACATGACATACAGCCATTCAAGTGGACATGTTATTAAAGGCCTATTTCACTGCTGTGAATATGATGATTTATTAAAACAAGGTCACCCATGTAGTAGCAATGTGCAATTATTTTTGAAATTGGAGCCCTATGACCAGAGAAAACTGAGAAAACGGCTGTAGATTCCCCATACCACTCTTAAGGGGGAATCCTACAACAACCAGAATGCATTGCGCGCGTCACTGACGGTGTGTTCATGGCCAATGTAGCACCAAAGACCAAGTTAGCAGAGACAAAGCAGCATTATATCTCTTTACTGAGGCTTATTTTCATTTACAAAACGTTTTTCCTCATCGAGCCTGGATAAATCGCACCCGTTTTCAAAGGATCATCAAACAAACCAGTGCGCTGGAGTCAGTTACATTATGTGGATCAACTTACCGAGTGCTGAACGGTGCCGCTGGATGTAGCCGCAAGTTACAGGTAAAGTTAACACAGTCGCTGTTGTTCTGTATTCAGAGTTGGCAAAGTCCGATATAATATTCTGTCAGAAAACAAAGTCAGGTTCACCAAAGCACCGTGAAGTTTGTTGCAGTGTGGAGTTTTCTGTCTGTCTCCCTGACGATCATCACCGGGCGTTCACAGGTGTTCAGCCCCCGGTGCAGAGCGTCTCTCTCGGCTGACGCTGTCACAGCTCCCGCGGTCGCCCTCTCCTCCACACTCTGTTTTGTCTGATTCCACAGCTCTATATTCGGCCTCATAAGTTGTAATATTGGCGCCACATCTCTGCTCTGACATTATATTGTAAAGCTAGTTGTTTTTTTGTGTTAGATTCAGCTCTTCTGGATCAATCACAGAGAAACTTAGCAGCTTAGCTTAGCTGCGGCTGAAACGTCGCTCCGGTCCGGTGGTCGCTTCCTCTTCCAGACTCTGTTGTGTCTGATTCAACAGCACGATATTCGGCCTCGTATTTCTTCCAAATATACTTATATTTTAAAGTATTTGGTAGTATGATATTTTAGTGTGTGGCTGTACGCAGCCTGAGGTAGGGCCCTCCTGGATGTCCCAAGGTCACGACTAGTGACTAAAGGCGATCGGGCTTTCGCTGTCTGAGCTCCAAGACTCTGGAACGCCCTACCTGAGGCTATCCAACGAGCTGATTCTGTATCATCTTTTAAATCGCTTTTAAAAACACACTTGTTTAAAAAAGCCTTTTCTTAATCCTGTGGCTGTTTCTTTAATCACCTTATCTGTGTTGTGTTATCTCTTAAATTTCTCTTGATTACATACCTGTTTATAATATTGCTTTAGATTTTTAGCCTTTCCTTTGTGAATCCTCTGTGTGCTGTGCACTTTTAAATTGTGTTGATTCTTTTATTTTTATTTTAATGGTTTTACCTCGTTAACCCTCTGTTACTGTGCTCTTTTAAATTGTGTGGTTTCTCTTTTACTCTCACTTCATTTTATTGTAATTTGTTTTAATCTTGTAAAGCACTTTGTAACTTGTGTTAAAAAAAGTGCTCTATAAATAAAGTTTATTATTATTATTATTATATTTAGTGTCTGCTTTTCCCTATCGCTAGCGTAGCATGGGACGGGAGTGTTTTGGGAGACCCATATTTTACCGTCCTTGAAGGCACCACTACAGAAAATGCGGAAAAGTAGTTTGTAGTCTAAGGCCGATCTCCAAAGTCCGCCGGATGGCGCGTTTTGCGTCACCTGGCGGACTTTTGCCAGCAAATGAGTGGGGAGTGCAGGCAACATGGAGGGGAGTTAAACATTGTTAATTTGCATATACTACCCATATTGTAATGATACAATGCTGGTTGAAAATCGGCGAAGTTTCCCTTTAAGAGGGAGAAAACTGTTCAATCCACAGAACCAGGCCAGTGTTTGGAAGTGTGGGGGAGTGGGCGTCTCACCTCCATATCCACTCTTTGAGGGAGTTGAGCAGCTCCAGAATAAAGTAGTGCAGCGTGAGCAGAGGTTTCTTCCATAACACCAGGGTCTCACGCTCCTCCCTGTCCTTCTGCTTCCTCTCATCCACAGACAGCACCGAGCCTGGCCACACAGCATGGATATTACATGCACACACACAGCCAGGCACACACAAAAACACACAGAGAAACATTTAAATAAACATTATGGGCAAATTATCATACTGACATTATTTCGAAAGATGTTGCAGTTGCAGCATCAGATGCAATAATTAGTATTTCAAGTACCATTTCTGGACTGAAGTACATTTCTCTCATTTTAAGATATAGATACTGCATTCTTTCATATTCTTATATCAACATGAGTTCAATATGTTGCTCAATACTAAGTTATATATGTTTATTACCCATCAGCTGTCCGTTGTGCTGTTCCTTGACCCCTAGACGCCTCTGAGGTAGATCGCCTTCTGCCCCGCTCTCTGCCATCATTAACTAGGGAAGGAGGGCTGCCGAGAGAAGAGATAGGCCTTCAATGCACTTCGACACACTCTCCATACTCTCCACAAGTACACACACTGCTCACCAACACATAAACTGACACGAGCCCAACACTCACACACACGCAAAAACAAAAGTCTCACCCACACACCTCACACTCAAACACATACATATAAACTCACACACAGACCAGCGGGTAGTAAAGTGTTGCCCTAGTGCTGTGTGCTGCAGATTACTGGTAACCCAATCAGGGTTGTGCATGTCCTGATGATGCCCGCCTCTGCACTCTGCCTGCCATCGGCCTGCCAGCCCGTTGACTGCCTACTGAGTACTTAAATTAGCCTCAATGTTGACACTAAGGGCACATGCAAGTCTTGTTAATTTTCCTATCTATACACTCACGTTGAAGTCCACCTCCCCTGGTGGCGAGGAGAGTTACACAGTGGAAGGAACAGGTATCATAAATAAGGGGTGAAATTGATATAGACAGCATATGGCAATTGTCACTGTAATAAGATCTTACTTTTTGGTTTTAGAGAGTAAAATCATGCACATTGTTTTCTTTGCATTTTGATGTTTTATCATATTATCATACAGTACAGAAACTGCAGGAGGCTGGTGTGAGACACAAGAGAGATTCAAACTCATTCATACACACACACACACACACAAGCACATGTGTGCACACACAGATACGCACAAACGTACAGTACATGCATGTGCAGAGAGCGTCTCACTACAGAGCCTTGGGTCTCTTAGGAATCTGTCAGTGAGCAGTGAGATGGGGACTCTGACACGGAGGTATGCAGCTCACCATCTGGTGGAATTGTCAGTGTCTCACACACACACACACACACACACACACACACACAAACACACTCAGAGCCTAATCCCTCTATCCTGTGCCCTAGCTCTGGGCCTCTGGCTCCAGCCTACAGACACAGCACAGCGCTGATTTTACAAGAGCCCATGATGGCTCTTTAGAACCTTTAGGAATTTACTAGATATATTCTGAGGCCTGCGAGGGGAAGCTGGCTCCGTGCCTCTCCCTTTGTGAGAAATGATAGCCACTTGAAAGGCAAGTGATGACTTGGAAGAGATCCAGATTGTTGCTGCAATAGAAGCAACATTTCCAAAATTTGTATCTGGCCAAAGTGGGCTAGGGATTTGAAAAGGTTGAAGACCACACTGGCTAGATACGCTCAGGTGTCAAGTGTTTTCCCCAAGGACGCACAGATGCGTGCAGCATGCATGCACGCACACACATAAACTCACACACATACACCCACAGAAGCACTGAACAATGAGGTTATGAGGATATGAGCAGACTGACTGAGGCTATGAGCAGACTGATTCGTGCAACTTAGTGTCACTCGCAGAAAAATAAAAAGCTCTACTCAGACAATTAGGCTAAACTGGAAAGCATTTGGAGAGTTGCTCTAGATCTTCTCAGGGAACAACAAACAGAAAAGCTATTCATCGCACAATTTTTACCTTGATGTGCGCATGCTCAACAAAGAAAGCACTGTGCCCATGCTTCCTGCACAGTGGCATTTAATACTTCCTATTATTTTTCCTTTAACACAGAGGAAAACAATGCATAGTGCAACAAAAGGGCTCAGCAAAGTGCGTCAGTGTCTAATATCCTGTTTGCCTCACTAATGATAGACATTGGTGCCAAACAGGGAATTTGGTGCAAAACAGGCATCAACAACACCTACAATACAAGTGTGTCCTTTACAATGAGCAACACCTGTTTAAATTTTCATGTATTACTCTATACAATAAATGTCTAGTAATAGTGTCATAACAACAGTATGGCTTGTGGTAGATATACAGAAGCGCACAAGTGCTCCAGGACTCGATTGCGCAATCACTTCCTCCAAAACAACAGACTACACCAGACCTGTTGAGTAGCCAAGCTCGTGCTGGGAACAATAAGAAACTCAGCACAAGGCAAATAAACTGTAGGATGAGAAATTTAATAAGTTACAACAAATACTCAACTGTCAAGCAAACATCACCCCAGTGCATTGGAGAGAGATTAGAAGTTCATGAAGAGTAAAACAAAGCTGGGTTCTAAGTCAGCAACCTGTTTTTTCAATGCATTATGCAGAGAAAGTAAACTCACCGTTCAGCTGGTGTTTAATCCACAACGTGCTCTGCGCTCAGATAAAACTCTGGTGGAGCCCCAGTGGCAATGTAGGGCAAAAGTATGCTACCCATGAACTGCATCATAACTTGAGTGCGGGGTGTGGTGATGGAGGGGGCCAGCAAGGGATAGCGCACCGAGAGAGGACTGTCGGGGGAGGGGAGAGCAGACTGACAGAGAGACACGGACAGACAAGAGACGTAGGGAAATGACAGAAAGAGAGAGAGAGAGAGATAGATCTCATCAGTTGCCTGCTAGAACCTCCAGAGAATCAGTCTAATTAAAAAAGTCTATAAATAAGTGGATCATTTTCCTGGAGCGCACTTCTAACGCTTCTCAGTCCTCAGTAGGTTTCACATAAAAAGTGAGCGGCATTGGGGCAAAGAGAACTCGGCTTGTTCCAAAAGTGAGAGAGACACCCCGGGACATCGCGTTTTTCAGGTCAGAACTAGAGACTGAGGACTTCAACTATATCGCTGTGAGGAGTTTTAGTGTCACTGTGTTTATCAGGGGGTAAAAAAAAAGAGGTTTTAAAGTGAGAAAAGTATTTCAGAACACATTTGGGCCATTGCTCTCCACCAGGTCACTCTATTCCCACCAGTGGAAATTGTTTTCTGATAGGTGTGAGGCGCATAATGAGGTGCCTGAGTAAAATTTAAGTGCCCATAACATTACGTTTCCTGCAGTTCCTGCTGGGTGCCAGCTTGACGGCCTATTCTGTATGATCTGAACACAATTCAGAGTTTCTGCATCTCTGTCTCCTGGGATATTGGTAAGAAGAATCAGTAGGAGTAGATTTCAGGATGACATAGCCTTTTGTGTAATTTCTCTACATCATCTGAGGCCATTCATGACATTGCTGGTAGAAATATTCTTCAGCGGAAAGTGGAAAGTGGAAAACTCGCACATCCAAAAAGGTTTGTGCAGGTGGAGAAAAGCAATAGACTCAACAATGAAAAAAACTTAATCAGAAGAAGGTCCAGTTGGACTGGAACTCTACAATTAAAAAAGGTGTTGCATTGCAAGTAGCAGAGTGCAGGAGTTTTTTTCATAGTAGAAATATTCCACCTTAAAGTACAAGACATTAGGGATAGGACGATGTATCGAAATTCAATATATCGCAATACAAAATTGTGACAATACGCATCGTGGGGCAGGAAAATGAATCGCTATATTAGCTCCATTTTATTCTGCTGTAGAAATCACAAATGAGACGCTTGTCCATCACAATTTCACAAGCTTTCCATCCAAATTCTATTATTTTAATTTGTAATGACATTTTTAAATTGTTGTTCACATTTTAGCAAGCCAGTGCCATTGCTAGAAAGATCTGTCTCAGAAATAAACATTCTGCACAGTCAGACTTTGTTGTCATTGAACTTTTATTTATTGCATATCAAATTGTATCGTGAGATGAACATATCGTTCCATCACTACAAGACATGATTAACATTCTGTGTTCAGCACGGCCCCTGGCAGCAGAAGTCATAGCAGAGAAGTTAGATCAGTATCTCTCTGTCTCGACCTGTAATATAAGAGTGCTGAAAGGTCATTTAGTAATTTATGTGGGAGAGGCATCTAGATAAAAAGAAAGCGACTGTCGACCTGCAGACTGATGCAGCAGACAGTGATGGGTACTGAAGCTGCCCTCTGCAATAAACTGCAGGACAGAATGATAAATTCTCCCTGGCACTTTAAGGACAGAAGCTGCAGCATGTATGTGACGCCACAGAGGAGTCTAATGTCACCTGAGCCACACTTGTTATTTTCAAGGGCAAAACAAGACTTACTGCTATACCAAAAGCCAAGTTTAACTCAAAAATAGCTTTTTGGGTGGCCTAGTGGTTAGAGACACGACCCTTCAACATGAGGACCCAGATTTAAGCCGCCATATTGGCAAACATCCACCCGGCTGAAGTGTCCTTGAGCAAGACACTGAATCCCTACCAACTCCACGGACGCTGTTCTGTAGCTGACCCTGACCTTTGGCCTTCATGTGGAGGGGGGCATGAGAGAAGATAATTTCCCATCAGGCACCAATAAAGTGTCACGTTATTATACCGTCATTCATGCACACTGTCACAACTATCAGGAGCAGCAGTCAAACAATTTTCAGTGTTGAAAAACTGTAAAGACAGACAATAACTATCAATGACCTGTGCAATGAAGAGTCACAGCAATATCTCAACATTATAAGAGGAAGTTTATCATCATAAGTATATCAATTGCCTGATAACAATATCCGACACACTGAGGAAAAAACACAATGCTGTACCTTGTGTCACTAGGACAGTAGCTTCTTGGTTCTGCCCCACTGACAAAAGATATATATAGCCTACTTTCCTGAGAGAAAACCAAGAGGTCAAAGAAAACTATCCCGATATTATTTTCACAGTAAGCCTTAATGAAAGCAGACCTCATATCCATTTTTCCAATAATTCACTCATAACTCCCTGCTTCGTGCCATGAAAACAGCATATACCTGAGGCAATAACGTATATGTAAATGAATCATGTTTAAGTACATAACCTTGGCAAAAACAGCCATCCATAACACACAGCACATGCAAAGGAACAAGAAAAACTCCTCTGTCACTTCTCAGCCAACTTCAGCAGCTGTCTCAGCAGAGGCATGCCAGTTCACAGTCAGCAGACTATCTATAGGCTGGATCTTGGCAGCTCATATCCATGCTGTGCCAGATCATGTCAGGCAACACTGTTAATTCATGCAATACTAATTTACATCAAGCCTACCTGACGAACATGTGAGAGGAGAAAAAGTAGAGAGCTCTCACTCTGCCCCGATTTCTGGATACTGAAAATGTCATCATGAAACCGGCCTATCCGAGTCTGCTCTCAAGATATAGAGGGCTTTCAGGTGACATGATGCACCCTCTGGTGGCCATGTTGGAAGTCCTCAGCTCTTGGTCAACTACAGCTCAGAACTGCTGATTGCATTTCTAAATTTAAGACTTGGTGGTCTCTACAGTATGGAATAGACATGGTTAATATCTGAGCTGTTTTTGACTGGAAACTGATCACTTCATCACTGATACAGTTGACTGACTTTGTATTGAGATGTCAGTTTGTTCGCTAACTAGCTAGCTAACCATTTTACGTGGTCAGCTCACCATCACTGTCTTATTAACACATCTGATTTGAGCAATAACATTACCTAGGCAATACCTACCTAGCATTAGTGGCTAGTTGTGCAGATTAACAGTGGTTGCTTCGCTGAATTAGCCTGCTAGCTAGTTAGCTAGCTAAGAAAAACAAAAGTACTGTAAATTTGTAAACAAATCTTCCTCCATTTCACTTTTAGGCTTACAGTGTCACTGAATGGACCTAACCCACACCATGATTATCTTTTTCAGGTATCTATTTGCACAAAGACAGTTCTCCAATGGCTATGGCACAAGTATGGTGTCTGGGAAATTTATGGTGCAAGTTCGAATCCAACCCAGAACATTTGTTGTGTGTCATCCCCCTCTCTCTCACAGTTTTTTCTGACTCTCTTCACTTTAACAGTTTAATAAAGGGAAAGAAATTGCCAAAAAAAAAAAAACTTCAACAAAAAAAACATCTAAGGTTTACTGTACCAAATTACACTGTCTTACACTTCTATCTACTAACAAAGCACAAGTTAACTGAATTACGTTACAAATGGAAACTACAAAGTTGTTACAACAGGTTTTTATAACACAAAAAGTACATCAAGTAAAATCAAGTTTTATTAAGTATGGATTGATGCTGTGACGTCAGCTGTGTTTATGTCGGACAACTCGTGCGGAAATAATTTTGGCCGAGTTTCCGACTGTGTTGGCACCGCCATATTGACTCCTTAACAGCATTCCATTATGACTACAGACTGTGCAACAAGCATACATGAACAAGCAGACGTTTCACCTGACTGCAGAAGAAATAGAAGATTTTAAAAACGATTTAAGTTCTTGAAGGATGTGACCCATGATGTGACCCTTACCTTCTGCCTCCAACATGGCTGCCACCACTTAAAGTGGATACAGACAACTTTTCAACTTTCCCCCCGTTGTCCCCCCCCCCCAGTGTTTCCAAGTAGTATTGTTGTTTGCGCCGCTGTTGCAAAGACAACCGGATCGCTTTCCATTAGAGCCTAGCTCTGTGCAATAGAACAAACCATCTGTCTGCTTATCAACATCGCTAACGTTGCTAACGCTAGCTACGATCGCTAACGCTAGCAGCCAGAAACAAACATAGTTAGATGTTTGTTTCTTTTGTTCCAGAAACAAACACAGATGTTTGTTTCTGGCTGGTCCTGGCTTCCTTGTAGCTCCTGGTTCGTTTTCTGGCTGCTAGCGGTAGTGTTAGCAACATGGCTAACGCTACCGCTAGCAGCCAGAAACGTTAGCAACATGGCTAACGCTACCACCAGCAGCCTGGCTACTGTCCAAACGACTACTGTCCAAAGCAAGAAACAATCCCAACTAGAAACCCCGATCTCAGTGCTATGATAGAGGGTAGTGTTTCCTATGTCACTGCGGTTGTTCCACCGTCCGCCATTTCCGCTAGTGGGGATAGCTACCATTTTTTTTTATTTTTTTTTACTGGGGATAGCTACCGGACCTCTTTTGGTTGCGCAATGGATGACGCACTTCCTTTGTGCCGCAAGTCGAGCCTTCATTCTCCCGGGAGATCGTACCCGGTGGCAGACAGAATTGCATAGTGAAAGCAAGGCTTATAGGGAACCAATCTAAACGCCGATGGTGTCATTATTCTATAGCCATTACACTGTGCAATCAACATTTACTTCATAATGATAAGTTAAAGCAAAAAAGTTGTCTATAGGGTCTTTAAGTCTGTAGATAAAATCCCAAATCTGCATTACTTGATAACACAGCGATGGTAGGCACATTCTCTCAGTAACTGTGTATGTTTTTAGGACTCAAACAAGGGAGTCAGTATGGCGGCGTCAATAAAACAGTGACGTCACTGCAAGAGACAGGAAGGCGAGACAGATTTTCACCGTTGAGTGAGTATCTTCCTAAAAAAACGATCTTTGCTAGCAAGAGTCAGGTGCGAGACGCAGCGACGCCTAGTTTTAATGGTGCAAAACAATTAAACGAAAAAAAAAAAACATAACAGACGTAATATTTTATCAGTTTGTGTTTTCAGTTAATGACGCCATGAAGCAGCGTACACCCACATACATGTAATTTCCCCATTTGTTACCTTTACCTTCACTGTCGGGCTGTCTGTCTCTCTAACTCCGCAGCCTGAAGCAAACCAGGAAACAGACACAGACGGTTTTTCATGAATCCTGTCCTTCCGTTAACGCACATTTCGGGTGGCAGTTTGTTGTGCAGTAAACGAAGTAATAAAACACCTGCATTTGACGGTGAAGGTAGGAGAAATGTTATTACGCAGCTGTCCATATTAACCATCTCTTACCTAACAGCCCGCTCCCTCCCTCCTCCCCCCGCGCGCCTCAAAGCCACAAGAAAAGGTCTGCTTGCTTTAGTGGCGTTGTATTGTACTGCTCCCCCTTTCTTTTATTTTTGTAGCCAATTTAATTCAGTGATTGATTAATTGATTGATTGATTGAGCAATTTTTGTCAATTCTGTTTATTCATTAATTTTGTAACGAATTTATTTATTTATTTACTCACTGACTTGTGCTGTTTATTTATTTGTTTGTTTATTTGTTTTACTCGTTTGTTTATATGGTTGTTTTTTTAATTAATTATTTTAATTTGAGTATGTTCATACATTCAAATTAAAATGGCATACATAATTTTAGCACTTTTTCATACAACTATGAACTATTACATACATATTTCATACAACTATTTACTATTACATATATAAGTACTTTGCACAGAATGTAAAATGTATAGGTTATTTATATGCAATATTTGCTTTCGTGTATCGTGACGTAATCAGTAGGGGACCAAAAAAGAAGAAGAGCGGCAGATGAAGTTGCTAGCACGTTGGACCGGCAAGCAGGTATGAAACAAGTTTTATAAAACGGTTAATCTAAATTCTTCCACCAAATTGGCACTTGCGGGACGTGAAATGCAGTAACAAGTGTCTAATAATTTGGGAAATAGCCTCTGTCCTGTAGCAGCGTCCTCGGGTAGAAAGGTGTTAGCACGCTCTCGGTGCTACCTAGCAAGCTAACTAGGCTAGTTTCACAAACAAGTCACATCCTAAAACAGTATTAGATGAATTATTGAACTAGGAGATACCTGTCGTGTTTATAATGCTAGTAATAAGCCTAACTAGCTCGGTAATCTCTACCTGCGATTCAGTGATGCTGAAGTCTTTAAACTTGTAGCCAAGAAGTTAGGTTGTGAGACTTTGCTGTTTAGGCAACTGGGTTAATTAGACAGATAGGAACTGTAAAACAGAGATTCACACATATTTGCTCAGATCTAAAATCACTGACATTGTGGAATGAAAATATGAGTAAACTACGACCTCGAGTCAGAGATACTTATCAGGCAAGCAATCACCAATATAAACAGTTATACTTCCAGGAAAGCCTTTGTTATCTTATGTTAAAAACATATCTTTATATAACTTGCATTGTTACTACTTCCTATGACGTTTACCATGAATTTTCCTCGTAAAGATTTATGCCAGGCTAAAAAGGAGGATAAAGTCTATTCAAATATTAAGATGAGTAAACTGAATTTATACTGAACAAAAATATAAACGCAACACTTTTGTTTTTGCTCCCATTTTTCATGAGTTGAAATAAAAGATCTAAGACATTTTCTATGCACACAAAAGGCTTATTTCTCTCAAACTGTGTTCACAAATTTGTTTAAATCTGTGTTAGTGAGCACTTCTCCTTTGCCAAGATAATCCATCCACCTGACAGGTGTGGCATATCAAGATGCTGATTAAACAGCATGATTATTGCACAGGTGTGCCTTGGGCTGGTCACAATAAAAGGCCACTCTAAAATGTGCAGTTTTATCGCACAACACGATGCCACAGATGTCCCAAGTTTTGAGGGAGTGTGCAATTGGCATGCTGACTGCAGGAATGTCCACCAGAGCTGTTGCCCGTGAATTGAATGTTCATTCACTACCATAAGCCGTCTCCAATGTCGTTTCCAAGAATTTGGCAGTACATCCGACCGGCCTCACAATCGCAGACCATGTGTTAACCACGCCAGCCCAGGACCTCCACATCCGGCTTCTTCACCTGCGAGATCGTCTGAGACCAGCCACCCGGACAGCTGATGCAACAGTTGGTTTGCAGAACCAAAGAATTTCTGCACAAACTGTCAGAAACCGTCTCAGGGAAGCTCATCTGCGTGCTCGTCGTCCTCACCAGGGTCTTGACCTGACTGCAGTTCATCGTCATAACCGACCTGAGTGGGGAAATGCTCACCTTCGATGGCGTCTGGCACTTTGGAGAAGTGTTCTCTTTACAGATGAATCCCGGTTTTCACTGTACCGGGCAGATGGCAGACAGCGTGTATGGTGTCATGTGGGCGAGCAGTTTGCTGATGTCAGCGTTGTGAACAGAGTGCCCCATGGTGGCGGTGGGGTTATGGTATGGGCAGGCATAAGCTACGGACAACGAACACAGGTGCATTTTATTGATGGCAATTTGAATGCACAGAGATACTGTGACGAGATCCTGATCCATGTGAAATCCATAGTTCAGTGCCCAATAAATGTCTTTTCTCAAGATACAGCTGCACACTTTAGAGCGGCCTTTTATTGTGACCAGCCCAAGGCACACCTGTGCAATAATCATGCTGTTTAATCAGCATCTTGATATGCCACACGTCAGGTGGATGGATTATCTTGGCAAAGGAGAAGTGCTCACCAACACGGATTTAAACAAATTTGTGAACAAAATTTGAGAGAAATAAGCCTTTTGTGTGCATAGAAAAAGTCTTAGATCTTTTATTTCAACTCATGAAAAATGGGAGCAAAAACAAAAGTGTTGCGTTTATATTTTTGTTCAGTGTAGGTGTAGTTTAGGAATTAAGGCAGGACTTACATTACAGATTTATTACAGACAATGTTAAGTCTCTGTCACAATCTCTTTTTGCCTATATCCAGTCAAACTGTATTAGCTGTATGTATTACCTGACATCCCTCTGGTTCTGTTTTACAGGTTTAACAGAACATGGATTCCCTTTACGGCCCGTTGGCTTTGGGCATCGTGGCAGGATTGGGCTGTGGACTTTGCCTTGGATGGCACTTCCGGGCTCGCTTTGGCAAGTCAGCCAAAAGCCTCATAGCGGCGGTGGGGAATGGCACCAGCGAAGCAAGCGTGATGGGAGAAGGAGGGGAGTTCAAGATGATTCTGGTGGTCCGAAATGACCTGAAGATGGGCAAAGGGAAGGTAGCCGCCCAGTGCTCCCACGCCGCCGTGTCGGCCTACAAGCAGCTCCACCGCAGGAACCCCGAGCTTCTCAAACAGTGGGAGTACTGCGGCCAGCCCAAGGTGGTGGTGAAGGCCCCCGACGAGGAGAGCTTGATTGATCTTCTGAGCCATGCCAAAGAGGTGGGGCTTCCCGTCAGTCTGATCCAGGATGCAGGGAGGACACAGATCGCACCGGGATCACGCACCGTGCTGGGAGTGGGACCGGGCCCGGCTGATCTAGTGGACAGAGTCACGGGACACTTGAAGCTCTACTAGATTTAAATACCATTTCTTTGTTGTAACTATCTGTAATTTAAACTAAGTTGGGCTGCAATGAGTTTGTATTTTTATATAAGAACATGAGCTATTAGACATTGATTTCATTAAAAGTCCAAAGTTGATTTTTGTGTTGTCATAATGTTTTTATGCATTTAAAAGTTACCATTAGAAATCAGCCAACCCTTACTTGGAACAGTGGTTTGTTTTGCATATTACTCACATATTACTCCATGGTCTGTGATACTGAATTGTTTATGGTCTCCCACACAAACTAGTCTGACTAGGTTTGTGTCAGAAGACATGACACAAACATGTTTAAACACAAATTAAAAATATTCATTTTAGTATTTTATGGTGCATGCCGTTAAGACTGGGTAATAATCCAATGTTATTGTTTCAAGTCTTTCAAAAGAACTGTATTGAGTTAATGTGATACACAATTGTGTCTAATGATAAAATGCAAGTACTAATTAAAATCCCACAAATGAAATCTGAACAAATTAGGGGATATTGTTTGAGAATTAGTTTTTCATACTTGCAGGTAAGTGCGATGAACATCAATTTGATGATTCTGTGATAGCAAATAGTTATAATTGATATCAATTTATGACTATTGTGATATTTTGTGCATATTGCCCAGCATTACATATAGCATAAAGATACTAACTGGTAATGACTCAAACTTAGTCGATCAGACTCACTGAAGACCACTTGTTGCAGTTTGCTGCACTTCTGGATTTGTGCCATCAGATGGTGCCACTATCACATCAACATGGGTTCAGTGTATCTGAACTGAAGCTTCATGTAGCCTACATGTTAAACTGATAGTACTGTAAATAATTAGCATGTTGAGCAAGTAAATATAAAATGACAGCATATGTAAAAAAAGACAAGACCAGACTTTTCTTGACAAACAAGAAGCTTTTATTTTTAAGTGGAAAACAAAACCGCCGTTTCATTCATTATGATCCTGATTATGCACAATCAACTATCTTTTAAGTGCACACTTCAATCTAAAGTAATTTTAGATAAGAATATAAGGTCAAGGGAGTTAATGATTGATTTCCTGTATACACGCAAGCCTTTGATAAAAACTCCAAATTACCACAGTCCTGTGATATTATTTCTGAATTAGATCAGAGTGGGTCAACTGAAAAGGAAAAATGGAAACCCTTAGCAGGACATCAGGGGTATTAGGTTTTTTAATTCTCTCCAGTACACTCAACAGTGACCTAAAACTCCACAATATCCAGCATGAACAAACCGCAGCACAAAGAGGGGGCGCGGGGCAGGTTAGTCAAATACATACAGGTCTGCAATCCCTCCTGAGATGGAATGGTCCCACACAAGAGCAATATTTAAAGCACATGGAAAGGTCATCTGAATGAAAATTTGATTCCACACAGTCCAACTGAAGATTCCTGCATAGGCTTTGTTGGGAAGGATAAAAGATTTTTTTTTGGAAATCGTGTATGTCGTGTTAAAATACTCTCTTGGTTTTTCTTGTCAAGAAGCAGCCCCAAGTGTGTAGGGACATGACTGGTATGACGTAGTGTTTCTGGTTTGTGGTCAAGGAAGCGGCAGTCTCATGTTCAAATATAGAAGAACATTGTAGCATTTCTTTTTTTGTTTCTGAATATACAATAATTAAATGCATTTTACAGTCGGACAGAAGAAGCTGCTCACACACATCAAAATGAAGAGGTTCTACATTAATTTCTTCTCACTACAGAGTGCAAATCAGATGCTTCACAACAGACCTTTTTTTTTTTTCTTTTAAATTGAGAAGAGGACTTGCTCTTCCCACAAGCCCCCCATTGTACATAAACCATTTCCCATTCAAATAAAATAGACAAAAAATAATAATCTAGTAAATACGGAATGTGAAAAATTAATCCTTGTGATTCGATCTTTTTCTTTGACAATAGAAATAAAATGGAGTCCTTCATGACAGTTTCAAAGGAAGAAAAAAAAAGTAAAAAACAAAAACAAACTGCTCGTCGGTATTATCCCCCCAGTGGAGGGCAGAAAGACAATAATGGGCTGGTGAAGGACTGTGGGAGAGATGGATGGATGGTAGCTCCAGCCTGCACATGGAGGAGAGTGGGGGGTGGGGGGGGCGGGGCTTTACATGCCGTAGCCGAAGCCTGGCTGAGCCGGCGGCGGCTGACCGTATCCTGCAGGCGCCTGGTATCCGTAGCCGTAGGCTTGCTGAGGGGCCACAGGTACGCTGGGGCCGGCTGTCAGCATCAGCTGGGGTGTGCCTGCAACACACACAGAAAAAGAAAAGGTTTAGACATAAAATCAGCAGCATGGTAATGTTTCGAATCAGGGTTACGATCATGGCCTTGATGCTGAATTCCATGACTACTAACTCGGATCACTTCCATGACCTAAAAAAATGTTATTCCTTGCTGGTTTGTTAATGTTTTTCAGCTGAGAAAAATTCTTGCAGGGTGAACAGTCTGGTTTCCACTCAAGTTGGCTTTGCAGCTGAAAACCACCGTCTAATGCAGTGAATGTGTTAAATAAGATGTGAAATCCATTCTGGTATATTCCTGTGTAGTGACCCATTTGTAAAATTCCCTGATATTCCCTGACTTCCCCAGAGAAATATCCTACCTTTCCCTGTCTGGAATACACCTATCTAAATTCCAAGATATTCCAGATATTCTGAGCAGTGTATAATCTAGGTGCCAAAATGTGTCATATGAAGAAACACGGCTGCTGCTGTGACGGGTATTAAGCAGTTCAGGGTGGCAAGCAGTTTTTCTTACCATAGACGATGGGTTGTGTCTCTGTTGCCTGCTCCTCCTCTTTCCTTACGGACTCTGAGGTTTCTAACTTATCTACCTGCAAGGCAAACAAATAAACAGATTCAGAATAAAGCCAGAACAGAATAACAAGTAAATGGCATGCTAAAGGAGTTCAAATAGACAGTTACTAGTAGTTGAGCTAATAAGTGATGGATGGGACCATTCCACACGGGAGGGGCGTGTCAACAACCAAGTGGCTTTTCTAACAGGTAGGAGGCTCCTGTGGGCCAAAACCCGTCAGACCCGTCAGACAAAGCCAGGCAAAATAAAACTGTTAATTGGCAGGAAATAAAAAAAAAAAAAACCTGAGGTGATTGGTCCATTCAACCACCAGTTGAGCTTTTCAGCGTTTATGGACATGGTATATACAGATCTATTTGTAGAAAGACTCTTACTTAAATCTTACACTAAAGGTCCATTTCTATTTATTTAAAAAGCTTAAACTTATTTGTTTATTCATTTATTAGTATTAAATTAAATATATAAAATAAATAAAATAAAATGTTTGGTGGGGTTAGGGTGTTATCTATCTACAAATAAAAATACATAAAACAGAAAGATCTGTATGTAGACCAAAACCATTAATGTAAGGGATATTGTTATAAATTATGGTATTCTTGTGAAATTACCCTTCCTGACTCTTTGATGCTTTAAAATCAGAGCACACAGGCCATTAAAAATAAAACCATTGTTTCCATTTGTTCTGGATATTAACTGTTTGGGTGATCTGACTGCAACAACAAAAAGTAGCCGCTGCTTCTTCAGAAAACTTGAGTAGGTATGACAGATGCAGCAATAAGCAAAATGCATACGGTCCTGAGGGAAAGCAGCAGCTGATCCTGGGTTATTTCTAAAGTTAAAGTAAATGCTTGCTCAGCAGTGCACTTCCACATCCTGTAGATATTCATTTAATCAAGTAGGTTCAGTTCCATCCATACCACTGGGTACAAACATTAGTTCTGTGATTCCAAGTTCTTTCCACACAATTTCAGCAACGCAGCCATTAAAAGGACAAACAGTCCCATGCTAGTTGTGTTACATAGCTGGCAACAGCGTGCATAACAAGAGGCAGAGGTACTGAGGCAGTAGGGGGGGGGGGGTCAGCCCAAGGTGCTCACTACAGTTGCACTAGCCCTCCATAGGAAGCAAGGCACAACCAGCAGCCTGCTAGCTTCTCAGTGCTGCTACTGAATGACAGGGGGGTTCACACATGCTTGTTTAAAAAAACCAGACATTTCACAATGTGCATTTGCTGTTTTTTAAAAACACATACAGCCTCTCTGTGTTGTACAGTCAGTAGCTGTGAGAAAATGCACTTTTCAGCAACAGCACAGAAGACAATGACAATGTATTGCCATATTTTTGTCAATGGTTCTCTATAGAGTTTCACCTTCAGTAGCCAACACCTGGGCACAATTAATAATAACACTTCCATGGTTTAATAAGGCAAAAAATAAAATAATCACAATAAAATCTATTTGGAAAAGTGCATTTTCTTAAATTTTTTTTTAAAAAACTCCTGGCTCCAGGCTTTTTTACTTAGTTTTGTCTCTGTTGCAGTCTCCTACTGGTTCACAGTCCTTTTAGCACAGTCAAACAGAGATGCTGTCTTTAATAATATTAAACACCTGGTTTACACCTGGCACAAACATGCATCTAATATTCAGACTGTCTTGATATGATTTAGCTGGATAACTATCATATTTCTTACCCTCACCAAAAACAGATTGCCGCACACAAGATTTCTCTCAGCAATCTCTTTTTGACAAGTTTGTTAGTATCCAAGCTTCTTGAGACCTGTTTGATTTGTATGTGCTTCCTGGTTGGATCAGCATGCTGAAGTTTAGTGTCATACTTTGTACATGTGTCTATATTGGCTGACCACCTCCAGAGCTGGTTTGGGTGATCGGATCTTCAACGCGTATTCGATGCATTTACACGCAGATTTGATGCATTTTTGCTTCATGTGAATACAATCTGATATCCCAAGATGCAGATTAATGCCGGGTGTAAACAGGGGTCTTAGTCTCACTGTGGAGGAGTATCAAGTATTCTTTAGCGTGAACAGGGTCACCAGGATTAGACACCAAGAGCAGACTGCCACAGTTGGATTAATCTCCTCAGACTAAAAGTTTCATAGTGACTGCATGTCTAGAATGTCGCAGAACAACTTCAGTGTCTCAGTTTGGAACAGGACACTACCCAGTGAGTGTGTAAAAGTAACTGTGTAATGTGTGGCAAAACTAAAACCATGCACACTCAAGACTGCAGTCTTCCAGGCTAAAATGATTTAAAAATCAAAAACAAGGAAGCAGAGGAATTTACTTTCACCTTTTCCTTAATTGCATCAACCTGGAAAAGAAGAGGCGTAGCTTAGAAAATAAAATTCAAAATCTTTTCCCCATAAAGAAAAATGGCATAGATGGTTAACAGAGGCCACCAACAGAATGTATAGCGGTTATCTGCAGTAGAAAGAGAAATCAGTAGTATTTTTGCTGACCAGTGTTTTTCTTGATTTTCTTCTTGATTTTTTCTTGAAAATTTTGGCTTTGTGTTACTTCATTCTAAGGAAAGTATCTGTATCTTCATATTGTGAAGACTGTTTAATTGCATCACACTTAAGTGTTTGCCAACATGCTGGCTGTTACAATCATTTGCGGTTTTATGGGCTATTGTCTCGTTTCTAGATCCAACTCGAGAAAAAAACAAAACAGAGAGGACTATGCAATATTAACAAAAAAGATGGCAGAGGACATCAACTATCCATTGCACATCAGCACTACAGACACATACTTGGGCTGTGTGATGTAGGGCTGCAACTAACGATTATTTTCATTGTCGATTAATCTGTCGATTATTTTCTCGATTAATCGATTAGTTGTCAGAAAATGGTGAAAAATGTGGATCATTAGGGCTGGGCGATATATCAATATTATATCGATATCGTGATATCAGACTAGATATCGTCTTAGATTTTGGATATCGTAATATCGTGACACGGCATAAGTGTTGTCTTTTCCTGGTTTTAAAGGCTGCATTACAGTAAAGTGATGTCATTTTCTGAACTTACCAGACTGTTCTAGCTGTTCTATTATTTGCCTTTACCCACTTAGTCATTATATCCACATTACTGATGATTATTTATCAAAAATCTCATTGTGTAAATATTTTGTGAAAGCACCAATAGTCATCCCTACAATATTGTCGCAATATCGATATCGAGGTATTTGGTCAAAAATATTGTGATATTTGATTTTGTCCATATCGCCCAGCCCTACTTACAACTGAACATTTAGCCCACTTTGTAGAAAATACCGGGATATATATCGTGTATCGCCATTCAGCCTAAAAATACCGAGATATGATTTTTGGTCCATATCGCCCAGCCCTATGGATCAGTGTTTCCCAAAGCCCAAGATGACGTCCTCAAATGTCTTGTTTTGTCCACAACCCAAAGATATTCAGTTTACTGTCATAGAGGAGTAAAGAAACCAGAAAATATTCACATTTAAGAAGCTAGAATCAGAGAATTTTGACTTATTTTTCTTAAAAAATTACTCAAACCGATTAATCGTTTATCGAAATAGTTGGCGATTAATGTAATAGTTGACAACTAATCGATTAATCGATTAATCGTTGCAGCTCTAGTGTGATGGTGTTCAGTTTTGGTCTGATCACTGCACTGATCCTCTTTGAATGGATACAAGTAGTGTTGTACAGGGATATGGTTTGACCCGCTGCATTTATAACAAAACCAATTTATTCCACCCTGAGCATGACTTAGCTGACCCACCTTGCTGAGGTACTCCCTCATGACCTGGATGAAGTATGGCATAGAAAAGTCCATGATGTTGTGCCTCCAGGCGGTCTCCAGCACCACGTCAGGCCTCAGCAGGTCATAACAGGTGAACAGGCAGGCGGCAAAACACTCCCTCTTGTCCTCCTGTAGGAACCAGGACAGCAGCTCCTCTGCCAGTTCTGTGTCCTTGGACTCTGACGCGTACTGCATGGCATCCTGCAGGGGAGATACAGCATGGACAGGGTCAGGGATGGTGTAAGGTGGGGGAAAATGGGGAGTGATGGCTGCTACATGATCAAACTCTAAATGGTAGCAGCATGGTAAAATCAGGAGTAAATCTAAGCATTACATCAGAAAATAATAGTGAAATTTAATGGGGAAAAGCACCTTGTAGAGCTTGTCCTTCTTGCAGAGCTCCACACTCTGTTTCCAGCGGTTGTTGCCCTTGAAGAGGTATGCAGCGATTCTCCTGAACTCGATCAGCTCGTGCTTCTCCAAGCGCTGGGCCAGCGAGATGTTGTCAAAGTTGTCATAGGCATCTATCGATGTCCTCAGTGCCTAAAATGAGTGAGGAGCGACAAACAGTGGATATTAAATCAAAGAGTCATTCAATTTATGGAAGAAAATTCAATGAAACTGCTTTGTGAAGGGCTCTTACCTGATAGTCCTCCTCTGTGATGAAGAGGTTGTTAAGTGCTTCATTGACTGATTTGTTGTTGTGGTTCTGTACTGACCGCAGGTAGGGCTTGACCAGAGGCAGCTGTTTCACCTGTGGACACACATGCACATCGGTCATCTTAGTTCTAAAAGGAGAGACAATGCATCATATCATACAATTTATTTATTCAGAGACAGGCTGAGGTGTACCTTGTTGAAGAAGTTGACAGCGCGGGAGTGGTCCAGTCTGGGGGATAGCACGATGAGCAAGTCATTCAGTAACAAGGGCTTGAACTCCAAATAGAATTGGATGGCTTTATAGTACAGCTCCACATTGGCCACCTACACAGGGGGCAGAGGGAGAGGAAGATTCAGAAACTACATTCAGGAAGCATAAGCATAATAATAGGTTATTAGAATAAGAATAAGTACAGATTCTGTCCCACAGCACATTTGTGGCAATGATGAAGTTCTGAATGAGTTCTGTGAGTTCAATGAGTTCTGTTCTGAATACAAAAATAAGAATGTGAAGATAAAATTTCACAATACAACTTTTACTTTCCAATTAGAATTCATTATTCTTTATTGAGCAGTATCTAATTAATAGACATGACACATAATTTGTAGAAAATTGTTTTATCAAGTGCTGTACACTGATTTAAAGCGCAGACATTTAGAGGTCTGAAGTGTCTCACTCCTGACTAATCTGAATTTGTGTTGCAATGATGACATGGGAAAAAAATCCAAATGATGGTTGATGAGAGACATAGTGGACTAACTGTGATTATATGTGTAGATCAAATCCAACTGTACCTTGGTGATGATGTCTTTGAACTGGCCCTCCTTCCAGGCGTCTGTGGGGTGGTTCATCATGGTGATGATGGCGTTGTCGAACTCCTCGTACTTGTCGTACAGGAAGACCAGCTCTGCCCACAGGTGGGCCTGCTCTGCCGCCCTCAGGACCTTTGGGATGTTGACTCTGGACCAGAAGAGCTCCAGATGCTCCCTCATCTTCTGGGGCTTGAACTTGGAGTAGAGGATGGCCAGCTCGGTGAACATGCCCATGTGAGCACGCTCCAGGCCCAGGGCGGCCTCCAGCATGGTGATCAGCTCCTCAAAGTAACCGCGGTCCTGGGATAGAAGCAAAGATTGGATGTTATAAATGTGTGTGAGATTTTATAGAAACTGTACAGTGAATAGTTTTGGTATTGTCAAACATGATTATGTGCATTATTGATATGGATTATGGAACAAATTAAGGCAAAAACTGAGTTTAGTATTTCCATTTCTATTTATAAGGCAAATTAAATGTAAACACTGTACAATTCTGTGTGCTGTAGTGTACTGAAATAACTTGTAATAACATGTAAACATGCACAATGAAAATGCACAACTTAAATACACACTAGTATTCAGGCTGAGCTCCAGCAGATTTAACCACAGGCTGTTGGAAAAAATCCAGCTGGTGTCTGAAAATTTGCTGTGTTACCACAGTATTTTAACACTGAATGGCAAAGCTTACAAATTACGTTTGAGTTCATGTTGCTCTTTTGCTTTTGAATCCAAAATGCGCCCACACATCTGCCTTGAGATTTGCGGGTGGTGGATTAATGGCGGCCACCATTATTATAATTATTGAACAGATGTAGTTTGGTCAAGTGTGGCCTCCATAATTCACAAATCCACAATAAAATGACTGTTTAAGTGACACCTAAGGGGGAAGAGGTCTTCATAAAAACTATAAACAAGACCTGCTCTTTTGTACCCTCTTTTCACCCAGCCCAGTGTGTGTGTCTGTATCTCAATTTTTCCATCTTACTTGGTAGTAGTTAATGAGCTCCTCCAGCTCGTCAGCGTGCACCACGATGTGGAGGCCGCACATCTGGGCCAGTCTGAACTCCTTTCCGTCCACGCAGGCGAAGCACACCTCCTTCCAGGTGCGGGTGCTGTTGGCCTTGCGGGCGCCGTCCACAGCGGCCTGGTACTCTCCCAGGTGCACCAGAGTTGAAGCCAGCCGGCCAAAGTTGGATACATTGTTGTACAGCAACTTGGCTGCCTCATACATTTTCTCGTCGTAGCAGCGGTCACCGACCTATGTTTTGAATAAAGACATGCGGTTAGATTTTTGACCAGACAACTAAGCTTCAGAGGGATTGTATGGGAGACAAGCTTACCTGTTGGATGTGAGCATTGTTGGGTCCATTGATGAATTCTTCCAGTTCAGCCAGGCGGTTGGTCTTGGCCAAGGCAAAGATCAGCTCTGTCTCCACATAGGACTCGCGGGCCTTCTTACGAGCCATCTGTAGGAATTTCACCAAGTCCTCCCAATTACCTGAAACACAGTACATATAGTTGTATTACACTGTTGGGGTTTAACTTTTTTTTTTGTAGAAAAAGAGCTGATTCAACTGTATTTTATGCAGCTAAAAAAAAAAAAAAAAAGGTCACACATTGTGTGCACTTTTTTCTCCTTAAGGACTAGCCGCAGTAGCTGCCACTATCAGCAAACAGAACGTGGGTACAAACACTTCAGACACTACAAACACATCAAAAACACAGCCAATGTGCTCCATACTGACTCTTTATGATCAGAATGACAACTACTACCAGGTTTTTCTAGCGCTACTTTCTGCATTGTCATTCTTGTTGCTGATGATATCATTAACTGTCATCTGCCTACATAGTGTCAAACCCTGCCTCCAGTTCATAGTGATTAATCAGCTCACAAAAAGTGAACCAACTGCCTTTAGAAAGACCTCTGCTCTGCTGAAAAGAAGGCAGGCTCAGTACTTTTTTGAAAGCAGATGCTTTCCATCCGCCTTATGGCCACTTCCCCACTTACTGTATTGTAATGTAAAAAAGGTACTGGCAGTTGAAAAAAGTGGAATAGTGTGATCACAGCCTTAGACGATAAGGAATAAACTCTCATCCTTCCCCATTGCTTTTTCTCCACCCCCTTTTTCAAGTTGTGCCAAACCAGTCTGTTCCCCCATCCTTACCACTCTGATCAGCGGCCTGTACCACCTCCATGTATGCAGACGGGTCATCGGCCTTGATGTAGGAGTCAATGGCCTCCTTAACCAGGCCCTTCTGCAGCTGAGCCTTGGCCAGCTGGCTCCACACAGCCGGCTCATTGCAGCGCTCCGCAAACTCATAGGCCCGGTCCAGGTTGCTAATATGCTCAATCAGCACCTGGGAACCAAAAACAAGGGAGATCATAAAGTTATACTGAGGGCTGCCTCAAAACAACGCAAAAACAAAGAAAATCAATGGCTGATTCAGAACTTCTATCCAGACGGTATTGGGATAGTTGGTAAAGAGCAAATGGCTGACCTGCACAGCAGAGGTGTTGACGTCAAACTTCCTGAAGATGGCGAAGGCCTCCTCAAAGAGCTCGTTGCTGATGGCGATGTTAGCGATATCAGGAGCATCATAGTTGTCTAGCCTGTTGATGTACTCCATCACACGGGTGCGGTCGGCCTTGATCGCTGTCAGGATCAGCAGGTTCTGCAGATTTCTGTGGGAGAGAGCAGAAGACCAAGAGCATTCAGCACATTTTGAAATGACACACTTAACATACTAAAAAAGTAAAAGTATCTCATTCTCTTGGTCAAGAGAGTAGCTGCTGAGCACCTGTGTTCACTGAAGACGGAGTTGTCCAGCACAATCTTCTCCAGCAGTTCAATGAGCTCGTTGGGCAGGTCGGCGGTCATGAAGGCCTTGACTGTGACCGATACTTCCTCTGGGTCCTGGGTCTCTGACAGCGCTGTCTGGACCACCTGAGAACAGAGACGAGGAAACAGAAGGTTAGAGCGGCACCAGACAGGTGTACTGAACCGATGAACACTTGTCTGGTCTATCCTTTACCTGGTCGATAAGTGGTCGTCTGTAGGGGTTGGTCTCCAGCAGCACGCTGGCCCACAGCTCAGGGTCTTTGCGGCGAACCAGGTAGCGAGACAGGCTCTTGAACAGGGAGTTCTCATTGCAGACCTGGAGAACAAAACAGACAAATCACAATGCTTCCTGGTACACTGGCGGCAGTTTAGTGCACTAGATAAAAAAATACATGTAGAGAGAGACAGATAGCTAAAGAGACAGACACTTGGATATAGAGACAGAGACACACTGGTAGGTACATCAATCCATTCTCACATTGATGAGCTCCTGGTCACACTGTCCTCTCTCATAGGCCACACAGGCCAGGTGGGGGTCTCTCTTCTCGCAGTACTTTCCCACCACACGGCTGTCATAGTAGGGGTTCTCCCTCAGGAAGCGCTCGGGGTTGTTGTTGCTGTCGATGTAGATCTTGGCCAGGGCATTATGGGTAGCGGGCTCCTCACAGCCTTCATGGATACGAGCCTCCAGCCAGGGCAGCAGCAGCTTCAGTCTATGAAACAGAGAGGGGAAAGGATGATGAGATTCTCCACGGCTGCTCAAACAGCTTCTCAGACCTGGGTTGAACAGAAGTCAAATTCTTAGTGTTTGTTTTATCCTTCTTGGGGCAACAGATGGATGAGGTTTCCCACCATGGGACCAGTGTTGGGCTTGGATGAGTAAAAGATTACTCATTACTTGTTATTTGTTTCAAATGTAATGTTACTTCACTTACTATTACCTAGAAACAATAATTTGTTACACGATTTGTTCTATTACTTTTCCATCACACCAACAAAACTGACAGTTTCATCCTCCTCTTCCTCTCTTCTGCTTCAAAAATCAGGATGACTCAGTCACCTCTCCTGTGAATGATCAGGGAAACCAAATAGTGTTCATCGCCAATGTTCTTGGCATCCTTTTGCTTGTTGAAAATCAAAATAGTGGGAATACTTCCAAACAGAGAAAGGAAACTTTAATTTACTTTTTTTAATCTAATCTAGGTTACTGTGAGAGAACAATGACTTCTGAGGAGATCAATCTCAAGTTTATAGGGAGTGATAACAAAAGTAATGACTTAGCTTTTTTGATTGGTAACTGTAACATTAATAAAACTGAAATGGTAATTTGTTACATTACTTGTCACTAGAACAACTAATGATATGACGGTAGTGTGTTATTAAGCAAAGCACAAACTTCCCTACATTGCACCCTACAGTCCAATAATGTCAGATAAATTGCCTGTCACAGAATAGTGTAATAAACTGACTTTCAAGTAGTCCAACTTTCTGGCACTCATTATCCTATTTGGCAAATTCCACCCATCTGGTGTGCCAAGCAAATTAAAAAAAAGAAAAGAATTTATAAATTCTATTTCAGCCAGGTTGACACAACATCTGCGCCCCTGATGAATCATTTCTAAGTTAATTTCAAACTTAGAAATGGAAACACAGAATTACTCGAGAGTCTATTTTAATGAAATAGTTTTTTTTTTTGCTGTAGTGTTTAGGGACATGAGGGTGGCAGGATGCAGCACCTGTTCCTCTTCTCCACCTCGGCGACCAGTTCGTCAGTAGAAAACTGTCCCCTGACAACCAGGATCAGGCTCTTGATCACATCCTCCGAGCAATCCACGTCCAAGAGACCTCCGATCACCACGGGCAGACGGCTGGGGTTCACCTAGGACACACGCAAATCAATCTCATTAATGTTAGCTTTGTAACATCATCTGCAATAGAAGGACGCAGTGTAATTGTGATGATGCCCTAAAACTGTTCACCGTCGAGCCTTACTTTCTGGACATAGATCTCGATGTACTTCTGCAGGTTGTTGCGGTACAGGTAGAGGACCAGGTCGTGGACAAAGTCGAAACGGTCGCAGACGATGATCAGTGGTAGCTGGTCGGTGAGTTTGGCCTCCTGTCCATCACACACAACGGAGGGAGAGAGGCCACAGTCAGCAAGACAGCACAACCAAGGAGGACACCTCCACACAAGTCACCAAACACCACAGTCAAACCTGATGTACAATAATTGGTCTTTTACCACTGGAAAATTATGGGTATTCAGGGTTTAAATATCCAAGACTTACAATTACTGCCAAAGACAAAAAGGACCTAAATTTTATGTGGCTAAATTAGACTTATTTTGGAGAACTATGATGCAGGTTTGACTGTATTGTCGTAGGCCAGTGTAACTACTCGTGTACAATGGCAAAAGTAAAAATATCAGAATCACTGAAAATGAAATTGAAATATCATTTTCCAGTTATATCAAACCTGCTCGAGTGATTCCAAAATGACACAATATCAAGAAAAACAAAAATCAAAAATAAAAGGTTTCTCAACTATGACAAATGGAGAGACGTCACTTTTTTTTCAAGAGAGGCTAGAGGATGATTAAGTACTGCAAAATTAGTTTGTTTTACTGCAGACTCAGCTGAGGAAGAGAGAGAGAGTGTAAAGAAGTAAAAGGAGACATAAATTCCCCATCATTCTGAGGCTAAAAGCCAAGTGCAGCTTTCTCATTCATGGGTATAGGCAGAGGACTCCCAGTGAAGGCTGTACCAAGGTAGGCCAGGCAGACACTAGACAGCACTGACCGCTCGAAACACTGACCACTAGTCCTCCGTACCACAATGCTCTGCTGCACTATGGGTGTTGCTGAGACACTGCTGCCATCCACACTCCTACAGGATTAACAAACTGGGATTGTGCACCTCACTGCCCTGCTTCAATATCGACCGAGAACATGCTAGAATGACTGGAGAAAGGCTCCTATTACGGGACTTCACACTACATACACGGACACCTGTAATGTCTAATAGCTCTCACATATGGATTACAAGACCCTTGCTTGTGGGCCCTACATTTACATTCACCATCGACTACAATCACACACAAAACATCTAATGAATGACTAGGACTAGTTCAAGCACTGAGAATATTGGGTGCACCCCAGTGGGTGTATGGCTTGTGGTGTATAAGCCCATACGCCTCCATACAAATCCCAGTTTTAATCCTGTGCCTAAAGTCAGGGGTAGGGATGAAAAGAAAATAGAGGGTGGGAAAGGTCCTGTACTGAGGGGTGGGATAGATTTACCTGATACATGTCCTGCCATTCCAAAGACAAAAGGGGAAAAGCACAAAAGATAATATCTGCCATCAGGATGGTTGACGTGAACATTTTTAACCAATACAGGCAAATGAATGCTTGTTGGGAATGTGCTAGTGATATTATTATTATAGTGATAATATTAAAATCCGGAAATGAGGATTCCAAAACTGCAACAATAAAAGTTTTTGCTGCAAGCAAAATGTGATGTAAGGTAATTCTGGTAACTAAAATGTCACTATCATGGCTCAGATAAGATATAACACTGAGGAAAAAGCAACAAGAGTGCAGCTTCCCACACACAAATATGGGTTAACACAGCAAAGAGCACAATACAACAGAAAGTGGATTGAAGAGGAGAGAGTGTGTAAGAAAAGAAAAATAAAAGGACCAGGTAAAGGAGGAAACGAGCTGTTAAAACTTTGTTTTCAGTGTGTGACCCTCTCCCTTCAGATCTCTCCAGCTGACCCTGCAGCCGTACCTTGAGGAAGTTCTTGACGCGCTCTGGGTCGTAGCAGTTGCTCTCTCTACAGATCCTCTCCACCTCTTTGATCTGGCCCGTCTTGCAAGCAGCCTGGATGTACTTGAAGTGAACCTCAGGGTCCTGACTGAAATTCACAATGGAGCCCAGGAAGTAGAACAGACCTGAGAGACAGAGACAATCAGTTATAGTCGGTTACAAAAGATGTGGATGAAATACACAAAATGACATGAAAATTACACAAAATAATACTAGCTAAACTAGCTTTTATCTCTTTGTAAAAATAAACCACACATTTGTGTATATGTATACTGCATCTTCCACCAATCTAATGATAAAATAAAAATATTTAATTGCTGAATCCATAATACAATCTGAAATATCACTGTCATTGCCATTAATGCAGTTTATGTCTTTCCCAAATAGTTTATTGAACGGTTAAGCTCCATTATCTAAGTAGTAGTAGAGGAGCTGCAGCCATTCACCCCCAGGCGTTTCTACACAATCAATTCATTGTCCTGCCTCTGCTGTGGCCTACTTGGCTAATTGATAGTAAGGGGACATCTAGTAACGACAGGGGCAGGAGGGAAAGGGGTGAGTCAGTGAAGCTGAATGACAAGTCACACGCCACTCTAATGTTTAGCCTGAGAACAGAAATATTTTGGGCGAATTGCCCTGTTGTACACACGTTATAAATAATGTTACAGTGGTTGTATTAGCTACTTTACAGTACTTTGTGCCTCTAAGTGTTTATTTATGGTAAGTCTTATGACCAAACATGCCCTAAGTGTGTATGAAATTCCAAAAAGACAACATTTGTATTCAGTGGATTATTGTTTTTGTTTAACTAAAAAAAGACTTAAATAACGAATGAAGCAGTGCGTGCCAGAACAGAGTTTGAGATCTCACCCTCAAAGCTCTTGAAGGACTCAAAGAGCTCTGTGAGAGACTGTGTGGACAGCTGTTCATGGTACTTGGAGGCCACCTGGACACAGATCTGCAGGTTCTGGCGGATGTTGGCCGACAGCATGGCTCTGAGGCACTCCAGAGAGTCCTCCACTGACAGGGAGCCGAAGAAGTTCACCAGCCACTGGAGGGGGGACCGATGGTGAAAGTTAGCCCAAGTCATAGGAGGTAGACTATGCATATACAGTAAGTAACAAGCATGGAGTCTGAGTCGCTGATTCAAATCCCTCAACAAGCTATGAAAACCCACTCTCCTCTTCCTCAACAACTGTTGTCAAGGTGCCCTTGAGCAAGGCACCTGTACCCAGATAACTCCAGTAGCTGGCAAGTAGAAGACTGTTTTACTTTACTGCCTCTTCCTGCATTTCACTGCTGTGTGAAAACCCCATAATTCCAACTTTTGGTTTCATTTCACGTCAACTGAAGGATTACATGGTCCTTTACGGGTTGAGAGAATTCTGCAACCCTCCAGCTTATGAAACCCTTTCAAAACCCACTGGATAACCTCAAAAATGCAAGCTAAAAATAATCCTGTTTTTCTCAGTTCCTGAAAAGTTTATATTTTGGAGATAAAAGCTTTTCACCTTACAGTTTGCTCCCTCAGGCTACTGCTGTATATAAGAATGTGCCCTGGTTAGATCAGAGTATAAGAAAGTTTATCTGACCTGGTCTCCTGATAATATATAATATTTACACTATAGTAAGTATAGTAAGAGCTGCCTAATTTACAAAGGCCTTTAAAGTCTTCTAGAGCGGTCTACCTCTGGGTTGAGTAGGTGTGTGTGCACCACAGCACGCTTGATGTCGTATAGGTCAGTGTAGTGCTCCAGCGCCCTCTGCAGGAGGCCAGCCTTCTCACACAACTGGGCGATGTGGGCACGATCGTAGTTGGTGAACATTTGGTTGCCCAGGATAGCATCAGCAACCTACACCAACGACATGAAGCATTAGAAAAAATAAAATGTTGATAAAATGTAGGCCAGATGTGTTGTTTGCATGTCTTTGAGTAAAGTATGTGTAGATGCGTCTACCTGTGGAGCATGCATGAGGTTCATCTCCAGCAGGCGAGTCTGCAGTGGTCCCTCTGAGGGTCTGTTGTTCTTCAGGGCGTCCAGGAGGAAAGAGGTACACTGCTGGATCAGGTTGTACTCCATGAACACATCCACGATCTGGACAGAGAGATAGACAGACAGGAGAGAATTTAAAATCCTGAGAGGAAGAGAGAATACATGGATTTGTGGATACCGAATTGGTGCTATCCTGACAAAGACATAACTTGTCGAAGCTTTTCTTATGTACTGAATAAAGTACTACTGCACTCAAGCTATGAATACACAACAGCTTCCTCCAATTTAAACTTTACACTCCTGCCACATACTGCTGGAGTTACACACCAGTTATACACCAGTGACAGGATCAAACTTGACACAGATGCAATAAGACCACACACTGCTTTGAACCTGCTCAAAACCCAGTTGCAACGAAAAGTGAAAATTTGTTATATACAATACATTTTAGGCATTTTTTTAGGCACATTTTATGTTTCTTCTTCCAGTGATCCAAGGGAGCCTCATGCAATGTGTTATATTCTTAAACCTGCTGTTATCTGCCAGTACAGCACTATTGGCAATGCAGAGTGCTGCGTCAGGAGTTGGAATTTGCAGTGCAGGGATCTTGCAATGGTAGGCAGGAAGAGGTGCATTTCATTTGCACTACAGGCTAGTTTAGGTGTATAGATGTTGGCATATGTTATGTTGACTCAGTCACATAGTTTGTCTAAGTGCAGGAACATTTTTGGTTTGATTCTACTAGCTAATTGCAGAGGATGGGAGAAGACAATGCAGCTCATAGTATAGACCACAATATTATCTTAATTTAGAAAATTACAGTCAGACCTGATCCAAACCCCTAAAACTTTCTGTACAATCCCAATCTGCCTTATGCTTGTGGGACTACAACCGTTTTGTGAACCTAGATCCACCTAAATTTAGTAACGTTCCGTCAGTTTAAGGCAGAAATGGCCACAGAGGCCATTTCCACTGTTAAGGGTTTGATATGATAAAACAGCAGAAATTACTCAAGTGGTATAAGGTATTTTGTTCAGAAAGGATCATGTATTCCTGATAGATCAGGAGAGATCCCTGCTCCCCTCCTCTGACCTGTGTGATGTCAGCCAGTGGCTCTTCATCCTGGACCAACATCTGGGCAAACTGCAGGCCCTGCTCTGGGTTTATCCGCATCACGTTCCTCAGCAGGAAGATCCAGTCTGGAGTGTAACCCACCTGGAACCACAAAAATCACAAAAGGATACATCTACTATACAACTGTGTGTTTTTTGTAATCGCATAATTGCAGCATAGCATAATTGATAAAGTCTGACAATGAATGCTCTTTAAGTATTTATGGGTCTTAAAGGAATTTGTCTCCATGGAGTTTAAAAGTATGGTATACTTCCATGACAGTATCATTAACACATAATCAGAGTTACAAACACATAATATTATCACACCCTTCCCATTTAAATTATCATAATGGATCCAGGGATTAGGGATGGCTTTGCATTTTGATAATTATTTCCAGCAGGCTCCTACTGCTGGAAATAGTTAGTAGTTCATCATTTGGGAATTTCCAAATCTAAACAAGCGCATGTACCATTTTAGATGGAAAGACAGGCATACCTTCTTGGCATACAGGACAATCTTGGGGAACTGGCCAGTCTCAGCAAAGCACTGGATGACCTTGTTGGGGACGTTGGCCCTCAGGTAGACACTGAGAGCCAAGGTGGGATCCACCGCCTTCACCAGGTCACCCAGTTCCTCAGAACACTCCAACTGGAACGTAGGACAAGTAACATCAGCAGTAGAAACAATTCAGACAATGGAAACTGGACTTTTAAATACAGATTACAGAATAAACACAGGATGTGCAAAATGTGGACCATCAGCTCTCTAGTTAACTATTCAGACAATTTGGAAACACTCAATTCTCTAAGAAAGCTACTTTGGCTGGAGGAGGAAACACTACAAATGCCTTGCATAACAGATGGTCTCACATCATCCGAGATAATAGGCAAGTCATGTAAACACACAGGCGGCTCAGGAAAAGCCTCTTCCTGCGAGAGGAGGTTGAGATGGAGATCTGGAATACCTTGTCCTCCTTCAGCCACTTCTCCAGAAGCTGCTTGCGTCCCTGCTGGAGGACGGGCCTGCACAGCTCCAGGGACTCAAACTTGTTGAGCTGGCCCTGGTCCAGCAGGATGCCAAAGTACTGCAGCAAGGGGGAGGTCTGGCCTGGCTGGGCTGGCACACTCTGGAAACGACGGATGGTGTCTGGGGTACGCAGGATACCCTGGAGGGAGAGGGGAGGAATAAGGCAGAGGTCATAAGCTATAGAAAAGTGGGTGGACATTTGATAGTACTGTGGAAGGCGGTAACACCCAAAGACAACAAATTAAGTTGAATGAAGGAAACTTTGGGATTGCTGTTTTAATAAGATCACAGTCAATTAAACTCCTGGGTTTCATTCTAGCCATCAAATCAGGGACTGATTTACACCTGGGACACCAGATGAATGCACTTAGTTGGTGGCATAGAAAACCAGCAGCACTCTGGGTCCTGAAATCATTTAATTAATACAGATGGGAATGAGAAAACAGGAAGTAAATGAATGCACCAAACAACTTCTGACAACAGTCCTGCAACATTTGGAAGACACAGTGATTAGAACAAAACGATGGAATACTTTAATTTTGTTTGGACTAGATTATATGCCGTTTTGGTGAGCTTTTTAAAACACAAGTAATTGATGGACCCTGCAAAACTCCTGTTCCTGCTTTGCTGGCATTGGCTTACATTACATTGAAAGCTAAACTCTTAACTCACCACTACTTTGTTGATTGTAAGTGACAATTTTATATTTAAACCCATATCAGTTTAACATTTTATTAAGCAACTTGCAACTAGGAACTTTTTATTACCTTGACTTGATAGTTTTGTCAGGTGCAATCTTGTGTGTACACAAGGCTGCATTCAAGAGCATAGAATTGTAGACAGAGATACTGTAGTTTCTAAAATGCTTATGGATAGAAAACCGTGGCCTTTTAAAGCGTCGTTAATAGTGACATCGGTTAATCACTGCATCCCTACCCTGGATCATACAAAAAATGTGCATGATCTTAATCCTTTCGTAAAGCACAGAAATGTCATGACTAAGCTATCAGGGTGGTTACCTTTGGTGCATTGGCGGCAACCTTGGCAGCCTCGGAGTAGTTGCCCCCTGCAAACAGGTTGTTGAACTTGCGTGCAAAGAGCTCTTCAGCGCCAGCCAGATTGTTGCGGACAGCTATGCGCAGGGCCAGGTCCGGGTTCTGCAGCACATTGTTGATGTAGGGGATGATGTTTTCCTCCTCCACACAGACTGACAGCACCTGGGTTACAGGGATAGAAAAAAGTCAGAGAGGTGCATTAGATGGACTAAGGTGTGTGAAATCTTTGTATGAAGCATTCCAGCTTGCAGTCCGTTCAGTATTGTCTACTACTATTATTGTGTTTGGGTGTAGCGTCCACAATTTTTACACTCAAAGACATTTTCAAAAGTCGGTTCATGAGGTCAGGTTACAGCCATGTATTGCTTCCATAAGCCTGGTTCCAGCAGGTAAGGCAATCTGTGGCATTACGTGTAAACAAAGGACACAGTCAAGTGTGTGTGGGGAGAGCAGTGGTGTTTGCTTTCCTCAGTGAGGCATGGAGCCCTTCACTCTTTTGTCCTTCCGTCACCAAACCAGACACATTATTTTTGAAAACTTCTCCCAGGGATGAACAACCAATCAGGTAGGAGCAGGAAAACGATGGGGTCAAATGCCCTATCCCCCGATTGTCCAGCAAGGCCTCTGAAAGGCCACCTTGAACTGCCTCGGTCTGGAATATTGCCCCTAACAGGCAGCAAGTTCAGGATCTGTCAGAAGAAATCATTGTCAGCCGGAAAGTGCAATTCAGACTGAAGTGATGGATGCTTTTTTTAAAACGTAGCTTAACTACATCTACATCACACAGGGATAAATCAACACATGCTGCGTTCACTCAGTGCGCCTTAAGTTGGCAGAGTGAGCAAGCTCAGCTGAATTCCACTGTGGGCACATTAGCATTAAACTCTATTAAACGCTGTCTGGCCTTGGGATGTGGCTGCTGAACGGCAAATGTATTATTACTGGGTCAGTGTAACACATGGCTTTTGTGAGTGGTCTGGCAAAGGAGAGAGAGAAAGGAGAACAAGTCAAATGAAAGGGCGGGACGAAAGAAAGGGGAGGGGGACTAGAGAGAAAGACAGCGAGGGTTGGCCCGGCTATAAACAAGCCCAGCAGGTCAGTGCCCCAGCTGTTAACACGGGTGAGTACACTTCATTCTTCCAACCACTAAAGCGAGGTCACTTACCCACTATAATGTAGGTGGACTAATCAGGGGTGGTTGAGATAGGAAAAAAGGGAAAGAAAAGAATGGTAAAAATAGAGCCCTTAGTGGAGATGCTGTTTTCCACTCAGCGCTTGTGTGGAGAGGCTGCAGCGAACTAAAGAGATGGAGGGGCTGGTATCGATATCAGTAATGTTACAGGCACAGAGAGCGAGAGAGGCAGGCAGGGGGTGGATTCTGACTCGAGCCTGGCCTGACATTTTCAGCCTAATGGCCGATTTAAAAAAAAAAAAAAACATCCTCTGACAAGGCAAAAAGAGAGGGCCTCTGAAGACCCACTACATGACTGACAAAACACTGTATTGTCTACATATTTAGCTATAACCTTTTCTAAAATAGTCACTTGGAGCATTCAAAGTGCAATCAATGTCATTTAATTACATTGATGGGAGGTACAGGGGAAAAAGCACAAGCCTGCCAGAACAATTGCTCTCAACAAGAGAACACCGAGCCCCAGATGACAGATGAGCTGGAGTATCGAGTGGTACACTGGCCCAGAAACACACACACACACACACAGAATAGTAAGACCATAGGGCAGACATCGCAGGTCTTTGCCATGCTGATGACGTAGAAGGGGAGGTCAGGGCTGTGATTGGAGGAGAGGGCCAGCACTAAGAGGATTGAGGGCGCCAGGCTGTGCCTCCCACTGCACATCACGTGCTGATGGGTAGTAGGCCTTTTTTTCCCTCTCTCGCTCTGTCGCTTTCTCTCTCTTTTCCTTCTTCTCTCTCTCTGGTTTGTGGGGAACAGTTCAGTGCTGCAGCTATTCTCAGGGATCCTTGCATTTCAAGGTCAGGCCAGGTCTAGCAGCTCAGCGTAGACACAGCATCTAAGACCCCGACGCTGAACCACACTCAAGCATAGGGTCCAAACTCCACAGCTCCCAGTAAGAAACTCGGCAACAACTACAGGTTAGGCAGCACATACACACAGCCAGCAGCCCTTTCTCACACATTCTTAACTATTCTGCTTGACAGCCTCAAATTAGACTGTAAAATCACTTTCTAGTTTCCAGTCTAGTTAGTCTCTACAAATGTGGGCCCTGAGGAACAGAAGGGAAAAATCAGATGTTCAGAAGACAGCAGTGGATTTAGGATTTACATGCTGCTCATCAAGTTAAGACTGGTACCCAGTGCTGGGCTTGTAACTCACCCCCAAAATTTGCAATTGCATACTTTTACTGAATTATTTAACTCGATCACTTCTGTGAATGAACAGGGAAACCAAACAGCGTCAATGTCCAAGGTTCTTGTCATCCTTTTGCTTGATATCAAAAGGAGCAGGAATATTTCTACCCAGAGAAAGTCTGCTCTTCTGCCATTTCACATCTAATCAAACTGTGGGTGAAAGGATGACAACCAATTATTAAGAAAACAAATTGTGGGGATGGTGGTAGGATAAAGAAAATTAAGCTTCACTCTGATCTCTCACTTATATTTTGATGTGAGTGATAGCATAGATTAACAGCACATTTTTTGATTGGTTGCTGTAATATTATTACTGACATTGAAATAGAAATTCATCACACTACTTGTAACTGGGAAAAGTAATATTCCAGTAATCCATTACTTAGCATCACATTACCACCCAATACTGTTGGTAACTGACCCACTCAAGTAGAGCCACTGACAGGCCTAGACACTGGCCTATTATCACTGAGATCACTGCCTCTGTGTATGTGTGTCTGTCTGTACACACATACACACACACACACACACTCCACTGCCCCAGCACGGCAGATCTGTCACTGCCTCAGATCGGCTTTCCTCTCTTCACTCAATTATTCATGTGGTGTGTGGCCTGGCTGGAACATTATTCATCAGCTGGCTGGATCCAGTTCTCCTCACTGGTGCAGCCTCACAACGGCAGCTAGACATAACCCTCTCCCCTCTCTCTGTGAAACACTACACCTTGGATTATTTATAATGCCTCCCGGCAAAGACTGAGCTTCCCTGATGACGACAGACAAACAAGGGGAGCAGTGTTGTTGTCATTACCCCATTCGACAAGTGATGTTTGACGTTGCGCTCATTTACATTCATCAGCCTGTCAGCTTATGCTGGAAAATGTGATTGGAGGTGACAGCAGGGGTGAATAAAGCAGTGGTCCTGTTCTGGGTCTTTGACATGGGTGATGTTAGGTAAGAAGGACAGCTGGTGTAATCAGCTGGTGCTGTATTCATCCCAGGCCTCCTCCGCTGTCCCTTGAGAGTGTGATAATGCTGGAGAACAAAGCTGTATTAAACCAGAGGGTTTCTAATCAGCAACACCCTGGGTTGAGCTACAGCTGAGGCCTCTGACTACCTCAGTGAGCCGTGAGTGTATGCTTTACAATGCTTTATGAATCACTACTTTGACATTAATAGGATTCGGCAGCCATGATGCTTCACATCAATTTCATTCAATTTCCCTGAGCAGTGGGGATGGGCAAAGGTTGATATTTGTACCTGTCCCTTCCTGTTGACTCCGATGATGCCGGCGGTGGCCTCGTGTGGGGCGGTGACGAAGATGGTCTCGCCACTAATCCGGTTCATGTAGATGCAGGTGCCTGTCTCCAGGTCGTACAGGTGGATGTAGCCGTATTTGGTGATAAGGAAAACCACATCCTGCTTGGAGCTTATCTGAGAAGAGCGGAGGAAGAATTACATACCACCTGCATGTGGTATAAAATGACCTAATTTAAACCTATATGGTCTATTATGCTTAAAAGCAGCAAATAACCGCCAAATCATGAAAAGCTTCAATTCCAAGGACGTTCTGTCACAAAATCATCCTGAAGCTGAACTAGATTCGTTCCCCACCAAGGGCTGGTCACAGTGACCTTGTCTAACAGTGTAAACGCCGTGAGGAGGCTAGAACAGGGGATGAGTAACAGGAAGGTCATCGGTTTGATCCTTGGGAGCAACAGTTCAAGAGAGTAGAGGAACGCAATGGTATCTGGATAGTTGACCCAACCAGCAAATGATTCATCATGAAGTCAGTGAAATCTATAAAGAGGGCACGTATTGTCGCTTTCACCTGTGAAGACATACATTTCTGCTGTGTATCGTTCAGCAAAGCACTTAACTCCCAAACAGCTCCAGCAAAGCCTGCTTTACAGCTTACACGTTGCCACTAACAAACCTATCATGCATAGGCCTACATTATAAGTGTGAATGCTTACTCTACGGAAAGAAATTGGTAATCTGTCAGCCAAGATTACTAATTTCACAGTCTCTACGCCAACTGGTCAATTTAGGACCTTTTAGTGCTTAGTCTGCTCCATACCTGCATGGCCACAGGGAAGTCGTTCTGGGCTTCTGGAGGGAAGAACACATCCACTGCTTTCTTTGGAAATGGCTGGTTGCCAGTTGGTGGGGTCCCCACTTCAATGATGTGCAACTGCGTCACAGAGAGAACACAAGAGAGATCACAAAGTTAAGAGGTTTACCAAGGAGAATGCCTACTCCATTAAAGTTTCCCCTATATGTGATTAACATCAATCACCTTCCCCCCCGCCTGGCCTCTGACAGCGAAGCAGAACAGAGTGGACTCCTCTGCATTCCCCTCCATCTTGAATTGAGCGAAGCTGGCAGCATGGCCCTCGATGGGCTGAGAAACCTTCCTGTCTACGGAGTACAGCTGCATCGCTCCCACCACACGGTTTTGCTGAAACAGGCAAAAACAATACATATAAATACGCATTACAAACACGGGACTGGCTATGCTATAGGTAGAGCTACAGCTTTGCATACGTGTGCATGTTTACGTATGTATGCAAACAGGGCTATTTATATCCCCCGCAGTGTGAAAATGTGCCTTGCTAGACAGGTACAATTCTGTATCATAGAACTCAATGCGTTTGGAATTAACCCCAAAGACATGAGCAGCTAGTTACCTGGGCGGAGATACCGATAAGCAGGAGCCATTTCTGCTTGGCATCAGTGCGGTAGTTGATGATCTGGCAGCCTGCCAGGCTGGAGTGGCGGTCGAAGACTTTGACAGGCTGCGAGTCGCCCTCCATGCTCCAGTGGTAGACGGCGTTGTCAGTCACAAGTGCCACTGTGTTGAGGGAGATCCACTTCCAGAAGGTGACGTCGTCCGTCATGGTGTGCGCCTTCATCTTGCTCTTCATCTCAATGTTGAAGATCTGAAGGGTTTTGGCGGCTGTAGAGAAGGAAAGGGGCAGGAGCCGAAGCATGGAACAACACGTTATGGCTTCCGACTTCAGTGAGACAACACATACACACATAAATCAAGACAAATGCACATACACGTGGGAAAAGGTAAATACCAAATTCCACTTGAAAAGGGAGAGTCAAGTTTGAAATATTGGTAGTCATGGCTCAGAGATCATCAGGCAAGGATGCCATGACTGACAGATAGGGGTGCCGTTCATGCTGTAGTCGGAATTGGCCTCATATCTGAAGGAGGCCCTGAAAATTGTGATTGTGAGAGAACTGACATAGGAAAGAAAAGGAAACGTCAATTCAATTACAGCCTCCAGTGAGGCTACAGGGACTGTCATTGTCACATCTATATCACAGGCAATTAAGTATATGGTTACAAATTATTTTTTCCTTCCTGCGCTTCTAGTAGCCAATCCAGTGGCTAAAACAGAGAAAAGGTGAGGGGTACTCCGTGTGAGTGACTGACTGCATGTGTGCTTCTGTCTTTCCATAATCGTAATCTTAATGCCAAAGGAAATATCTGTACTCTGTAATAATATCTGTAATGTATAGTCGCTTCGTCCGACTACTCGGCCCACCCCATCAACTGAATAGCCTTTATAAAAGAGAGACAAAGCAGAGAAAGAAGAAGCAAATCACAAACAACTCACAAAAAGGCAAACACATCTGCATCCGGGTCAAATATAGTAGATTAGGACAGCTAATAAGGTACTTGTGGGCACAATTACAGGGAAGGGGTAAATATCAAGCAGTGAAGGGGCTTTTAGGGACAAGCCTCAAAGAAAAGGTTTCAAATAATGATTATGGTAGATTTTTCACAACTGAGGTTAGACATGTTTTAGGGTTGTCTGGATAACAGACCAGTGACTAAATGTTTAGAAAAAGGTTCACTCACCTGCATTCTTTGTTTTATTAGTTGGGGTGAATTTAGTGAGCTAAAGCCTTATTAAGAAGCAGTGTGAATTCCCTGTTTGTTCATTATTCAGTATTCATCGACGAGGTGAGAAAAAGCAAAGACCAATGCATTAGCACAACCTTCAAAATAATTTTGCCATCACTAAGCCATGAGATCAGAGTACGATAAGCAGTGTAGCAAATGTACCATTTGCAGCAGCAGCCAAATTTAAAAGAGCAAGCAAATTGAGTTTTTGATTGAATCACGTTAAGCCGCTGGAGGTGTGTGTGCATTGGGTCCATCCTTCAGACACAGTTACATGAAAAAAGTTCAAACTTGATACTGTGTCACATGACGGGGTCAGGTGAGGAGCATCATATGGAAGATTGAGCAGGGAAGGGTCAACAGTAGGGAAGGAGGGGTCTACGCTGACTAAATGCAGATTAGGGAGGAACAGATAGGTACTACTGGAGCTTTCTATACACCTATATACCTCATCACTCCATCCACCACAGAGACAGAATTGATCACATAAAAATAATCACAACTAATCTTCCATAATCTCACAGTTCATGGCTGACGAGAATGTGCATTGCTCGGATTCTACTGTATTTGCTCTATAATGTTTAACCAGGCAGCATAATCTGCAGTGATGCAAGTCTTGTAACGTTCAGCCCTTCTGTATGCCCCCCCTCTGTATGTCACATGATGTGAGCTACAACTCTATAAAATTCAGCATGCAATTCACAGCTGCACATTGTACTATGTCCTCCGATTGTATCTCAGTCAGCGGGTGAAGCTGTGCCCTCATCGTAGACACTCTAGCCGGAAAAACGTCCCATCCTGTCCTTTCAGCATGCCAAGAATGTCTCTTTTGGATACATTAGAAGCACTTTGACTATGATTTAGAAGCTACACACAAACATACCCTGAGGCACCTGCTCATTTCTCCAACCATTCATGCTACCACCACCCCAAACATAACCCATAATACAAATGACATTACCTCCTGACATTACCTCCTCACTGTAAAACAACAACACTAATTGATGTCCACCTGGCACGTCTACATGACATCATTATGTTCGAGTCTGGATTGTTGGTGGTTCAGACAAATGACAAAAGCCAAATGAGCTGGGGTAAACCACGGGGTCACAGAGAACCGGTTAGGGCAGAAGATCTTAAATGTTTTAATGTCTAGGTATACATTAAGCTCCACAGACCTCTATTTGAATACGATTTTGACCTCTATATGGCAAGATTTTTGTTGTTGTTAATTATACATTCTAAGTGGGATCATTTCTAGTGAATACAATTATAGTGAAATTAAACTATTTCTCATTTGGCTGGGAACCCCCTGGAACCCTCTCAAGGACCGGTGGGGAGATATTTGGGCCTTTGAGAACCAATGATTTAGGGCGTAAAATTGTAACCAGAGGGAGATGGTCTGTCCAAAATCCTAGGAATGACATTTGATAGAGATTTACTCAAGCTGTTTGGCTCTTGAAATCCTGTTTTAATAGGTGGACAGGGACGAGGCCAAGAGTTGAACACACTTACACATATGCAAACACAAGGCTCTTATTGGATCTGCTGGCCTAAAGCAATCAAAGCACTCTTTAACTTTAAATGCCGATCAAATCTTAGCCAATCTAACTTTCACACCCCGACAGGCCAGTCTGATCTCTTCAGAGGGCATTATCCATAATCTCTCCACCACCAGTTCACTGCTCATCTGGGACTACTCATGATGCGATGACGTCCCTTCGGGCACACGTGGAATCAAATCAATACTGCTAACAGATGCCGTTGGACTTCCCACACAGGTTACAAATTAAGTCTACGTCCTCTGATAGTAGGAGCAATCCGTAATCTTCAGCCCTTGCAGTAATGACTACTGAATGGTAGAAATCTCACTTTTATAAAGAAATCCAATAGTTGTTCAAAGCTAGCTCAGAAAAACTAGTGTAGTATGAACTAACCAATATGAAACACAGCTGGAAAATAAAAGTGAAACGACGGGTTTGGGTAGGCCTAATTACAATTGCACACAGATGGAGGAAGACAGGGATTTCAAAATGGAAAATGAAAAAAAATTGTGAATTAAAATGAAATCATAAATTTACCCACAATATTTCCACCCCTAAAACAGGTTCTAAATCACTTGTACAACTAATAAAAATGATGGAATGCCAGCAAGCTATAAGGCTGTGAAAGCTAAATCCTGTTTACGCAGAAATATTTCCAATAGCGTAACTGTGAAAAAGTTTCAGATATCCAAAAAAAAAAACTTATGGAAAATAATTAGAGCAAGGCTATTAACCTTATAGGCTCACTTCAAGAACATTTTACCTAATACTGAGCTGAAAAAAATGTGACCGGTCCTACAATGGATGACAAGGTGATGACAGCTTTATTTGTATGCAACTGAAGAGTGATTGTGTGTGTCTACTAAAGCTTGTGTGCTTATCAAAATTGAACAGGGTAATTTCTGAGCTGAGTATTTTGCTCGTGAATAGTGATTTAAAAACAGGATTTATACTTCCACAATGAAGTAGTTAAATTTCAACTCACCGTCTGCATACACATAAGAAAGCAGTAAAGAAAAAAAAAGAACATACAAAAGACAAAAACAGACAAAAACAAAAACAACACAAAAGTCAAAGCAATTATGGCTGCTGGACAAAAAGGATCAAAATATGCTACTTTGACTAATTAGAGGACAAATGTTTGGGGAAAAACAGATACATGTTGGCCAATAAAAAACTACTTTACAACAGAAAACTAAAGTAGCTGGATGTATGTGGACATAAACAGATGAGAATTGTTTCAAAATATTCTTAAGCACTAAATGGATAATGTTGCTATATTGTACAAACATGTCAAAACTGAATGACGGAGGCCCCTTAAAGGGGTTAGTTAAGATACAACATTGAAACAATATACTATAATTCTTCTTAGAGAGTCAGTGTAGCAAGAGAGATGTGGCTGACACTGGCAGCTTTGCCATACCTTTAAGTGCGATGACCTTGCTGGCGGGGTTCATGATGGCGCTGTCGGCGGAGATGGGCCTGCGGATGGGCGTGTTGGGGTCAGCCATGTCGATGATCACCACCTGGGCCTGCTCACCCACCTTCTCACGGATACAGATGAACTTATCCGACTCCATGGTCAGGGTGCTGAAGCCTATGTTGGCCGGATTAATGCCCAAGTTTTGGAGCTAGGAGAGCAGAAGGGGGGGAGTTTAGTTTAACAGAAACAGGCTGCAAAAGCTCACAGTTAAATTAGACACCATTTGAAATCTATCTGAAAACAAATCTATGACAAGGGGGAGGTCAAACTCCTTGTGCCACAATGTAATCTCCATGCTGCTACTCCAGAACTAGTAGTTCTAGTTAATTTTAATTTCACTGCAAATTTCCCAAGAGATGCCAAGGGAAACGTGGCAAAAGAAAGGGGAGAAAAGGGGAGTTGCCAGACAACTGAAAGACTTTGAGGTGTTGCGGTGACTATCTCATATCAGTCAGATGGTTCTTGAAAGCCACAATTACCTTGTCAACCTGATAGACAGTAATAAGAGTTTTGAACAACCAGAAGACTGAGCACGCCTGGTCCTGGCTGAACAACAACAGCATCCAATGTGAGGGCTTCGACCGCCGGCTCAGCTGCTCCCCACAACCACAGCCAAGCCGGTGAGGTCACCGAGCCTGACACAGAGCAGCAGCCCTGTGGACACATGGAGCTGTGGACCGGCCATGATGGCTGGAGAGCTGGGCTGGGTGGAGAGCTAATTCAAGGCCAAGTTCTCAAAGCACTGGCCAAAGAGGAAACTACAACAGTCTTACAATAACATTGCAGTCTCATTGCAGTCCTTCTCAAAGCTGACTTCAGTATTTTCATGACTGCCAGCAGCTTATCAGGTGCAGTTTGTCAATACTACGTATAGCACTATGCCTGCATTAAAAGGCAAGTTAGCCAATTCAAAACATGGGCCTTAAAAAACATCTATGATGAAGACATTGACGTGAAGCTAAATAATGTGCAAGGGTTATTCCAATGTCACAGATCTTTGAGGCTGGAGCACCCAAAATATAAGTGTACAAGAGTTTATCAGTTCTGCCGAAGTTTCCCTGATCTTTGCAAATTTATAACGGTGCAATAAGTTTGGGGTACTTGTGGGATGGAATTTTGTTAAAATATCATAATAATATCATAAACTGTATGACATATTTTGTATTACCTAAAAAACCTAATAAAAAAAAAGACTGAACAAAAAAAAAAGTTTCCCTGACCTGCTGGTGACCTGGTAGGAGAAACAACATGATACACAGACACCCTGTCTTGCCTAGTATGAGGGACATACAGAGGCTTAACCTGCACGAAAACAAAAGCCTGAGGCTGTGGGTGAGCAGCTTAGCAGCACATATCGCCAGCACAGCTCACTGCCAAGGCTGGCAACAGGGCATCCTGCCCGCCTCATACAAACCCTGACACAGCACTACCTGCTGAGGGCGGCAGCATGGTGTGGCTGTACTGGCCAAGACAGTACTGGGCAGAAGTGTTGTCATGATACCAAAATTATGACTTTGGTACTAGTACAAGCCAAAGTATCATGGTTTAAATTATAAAATGAAACCGCTGCAAACCAAACTGAAACAATAAAAAAAATGTGCAATGCGCATTTAAACCTAAAATAACATTTAATGACAAAGTGGTTTGAAACAAAATCATCACACAAATTAAAATTAAGACTATTCCAGCCGTTGATGACACTTTTGTGAAGTAAAAGTGAAGGAAATGAAACTACAAAGAGTATCCCACAGGACATATTTTTGCTGTTGCAACTTCCCCCTACTTTTGCAAGCTAGCAGCAATACACCACAGTTGTACAGATGACACATACATTTATCTGAAGCCATCTGGAACATGATTTTCTGGTAAAATGTGAGGCAAACTTGAGGCAAATTGCTGTGCAAATAAACAAGGATTGTGTGTTAGTTTTATGTGGCCTGATGATAATAATTATGACACACTGTAAACAATGCAAAATAAAGTAAGGGTTTTCTAAAAACTCTAAAGTAGTTCTTCTCAAATCAGGTAATGCCGTACTTTTTGGTATCGTTACTGCAACACAACTTGCACAGAGTAATGTTAACATTTGACATGTCAAGTAGGCTGACTTGAGGACAAAACCAGCTCACCTGCAAGGAGAGACTTTCACACCTCACAGGCTGACAACAAATTTATATTTGAGTCTCCATTTTTATCTTTTACGACCCTCCAGAATAAAACTGAATTCATTTGGCAGTGTTCTGCGTGTTGTTTGTTGTTGTTAATCTGCCACAGCAACACTCCTCCTCGAGTTACAATTGGGGACTGCGGGAGAAGCATCGTCTGCTCGATCCTATAATCCAAAAACCAAATGCTTTCACATCTCATAGGACTGAGCTCAAGGAACAGTCAGTTGCTATGAAGAGAAACAGGAAATGTCCAACAGAGGTTGGAAAGGAGAGAAGTACAATAGGCTATGCCGTGTTACTCTACACAGAACATACCTATAGTACACTGTGCTTCCCCACTGCCATGGATAACTGATCATGATCAAATGACAGAGAAACAATAAAGACCAATTACCTTGAAACAATGAAGAAATGTTCTAATCTAGGCTACATTCTAATGTTCTGTGGCAAATATTAATGATCGCTACAAAAAGTAGTTTTGTGAACACAAGCTGGCTCCCTGCCAAAGTGACTAGTAGGCTTGCCAGCGACAGCCACAATTTACCCGCATGTTTTGTGCCTAGTGTTCATTTCAAGCCTTGTTAATGATAAAAGGGCTATGGTAGATGGCTGCTTTTCTGACAATATGAGTGGCTCCATTATCAACAATTTGGCATGGCTGACTCCTAATCAGCAAACACAAACCACAGTTCCAGGAAGTGCTCAACGAAATGGGAGCACCTTTTATCAATGATGGGACACACCCTCCCCCACAGCCCAGCCCCACCCACATTCTTTCACTCATGTGTAACCTGGTTCCCTCTCAATGACATTGCTACAAATTACCTCATAGGACAAGTGTTGCTACCAGTTTTGAGGAAAGAACTGAATACTGGCCTGTTGCAATATTTCACCTCAGTGTTCATGTTTTTTTTATTATTGAGGGTGACATCATACAGCAACGTCACTGCAGCTTCCATGCCTCTTATCACTGCTGCTGTCCAGTAAAAGGAGCCTTGTTTATCTAAGCAGCATTCATTAGTATTTATTCAAACACCAGACAAAGGGAGAAGCAGCCCCCAGAGAGAATATGATTCATCCCTGAGTAAAGCTGGTCTCAATGACAACTGGCAACGGTTTGTTACATCAGCACACGAAAAGACACAGTGACACTAGAAATGCTACCATCTCCCTAGAGATGACCTTGGACGTATTCAAACCAAGAGTGCACCAACATTCTGCCTTTGTAGCAATATTAAAATACCCTATTTTAGTGGCTAATATCTAAGATTTTATGAAAAGAGCTGTGCCAACTTCAGAATTTCTTCAAATCATCCTTCTAGTCTCTCTGTAACAGCTGCAAAGACTGAGGTGTCCTACACCGGTGGTAGTAATCCTGCTAGACAGCAGGAGAGAGGAGGGTTATCCTCTCAGTCATTACACAATAGTTTTCTAGACAGATTTACATGCTCTCTCTCTCACTCTCTCTCTCCCCCATCTGCCGTCTATGTGGTTCCGCAGGAAGCCCTTTCATTCACAATGAAAAACCCTCGTAAAACAGGAAAGAACAACAGGCTCACAGCTTGTCCTAATCACAATGAATATGTTACCTCTGTCCTCTGGAATAAATAAATAAATACTCAGACAGATGTTACAAAGCTGGATGGTGGACCGCACCACAGTTTGGTCTGTCAGACTGGTTTGCTATGACAACACTATGGTAAAACACTGCTGTGGGCTAACGCCGCTGTGACATCAATGAGTAGGAATTTGGGTGAAAGCAGGTCAAACCAGCAGCGCTACAACCAACCTGGAAATTCACTCATTTAGTCTTGCCTGTCCTGGCTGCTGCTTTTAGCCTCATTGTTAGCACAAGCTCTGATGGACACATGCTAGCTCTAGGTCTTTGATTCCAGAGGCAGCTAAATAGCTGTATTAAATATGAAAGGACAACAAACACAATCAACAGGGAAGAGAGGTGTAGATCACAAGAGAGCCTTGACAGAGATGTGAGGGAGAGCATCAAGGTTACTGTAGCACGACTTACGAATTTATCTGGCGAGTGCGTCTTCATATGAGTTCAATGCCACAACAGCATCATGAAAGGGAGAGAGGGGAACAAAAATGATAAGAAGACGGCAGTTCAGAGAGGGAACGCCAAAGAAAAAGTAAGAGAAAAAACAATGTCTAGTACATGAGGAAGGAGAGATGAAGAAATATGGTACAAAGAATGTAAACAGAGAAAGAAAACAGTGTAGTAAGGAGGAATAAGAGAATCAATGTACATGAGCACAGGGAGAGAGCAAGCATGGCTATTATCTGCATAGGCTAAGCTGCTGAGAGCAGGCCAGCTCAGCCAGTGCAATGGGAGCAACAAACTGCCAACAAGAGGCATGGTGACTCACCATTAGGCCTCTCACACCATCCATTACTATCATCACTCCCATGACAAACCATTAACTCCACCCCTCTCCCCCTCCCCTCTCCCTCCTTTCTAATCACTTTCAAAAGGCAAACCCTTCACTGCGTCTTCAATGACATGACATTATAGTAGGGCATGTCCCAAATTATTGGCTCCACAAGGCAAATTTCTTGTAGCAGCAACAGTACGGGAAATTGCCATGCACATCAGTAAAAGGTTGTGTGTGCCAAATTAAAACCTGCTGGGCTAATGTCAACCAACACACAAGACAGCTGGCTAGCTGCCCTGCAACATTATCAAGACAGTGTCAGGAAATGACTGCCATATTCTGCTAGCTCGCCGGATATTATATTGAGGAATTATTGAGGTTACATCACCTCTGTGAAAGCTAACATAATGATCTACTACTGATATGCACAGGTAAGTTGGCATTTGCCACACCTCCTCTGAGAAAGAGAGTCCTAAGCAACACAAGCAAAAACAGATTATCACAATTTATGAAATTCTGAAATTCCAATGGAGATAAAAAATTATTTAGTGGATACAATGTCCTATATTTCTTGGCTATCAGGAAAACTATAGTGACCAACACAGACACAGACTCACCACCCAGCTCAATCTGTCATTACTGGGCTGAGTGGAGTGAACCTTCACTCCAATTGCACCAAAGGAGCTACGATCATAAGACAGGAAGCTCTCCCTTTTATCAGCACTGTTCACCATGTGAGCTAGTGCACTGTGGAAAAAGGCCAAGAGTCATCAACTCAAGTCCAAGCAAATCTCATCGCCTCATCAGGGGAATGAGAACTAATGGGAAAGATAATGATCATCCCCCACATGGAGTTCACTCACTCACACATAATTTAACTTTGGAGTGGAAACGATATTTTCTCCCTCTGATGTGCTGAACCATGGCAGACAGTAATCTAGCCCAGAAGACACCGCGCTCTCGCACAAGGAAGCAATGTTAAACTGAAAGTAAAACATCCTATTCAAAACCTTGGGCTGACAGTAAGCAGCCACATCAACATGACACTGCAGCCTAGTCTATCTGCACTTGTTGCTGCTAAACCTTAAAGAGATCAGGAATCAGCCCCCAGATTTCAACTATTCCTGCTGACCCCGAGGGAGCCCCATCTGTTGATTTGACCCATCTGCTCTTCCTTCGATGGAAAACGGCACCTTGCTCAGCAGAAAAAAGCCCTGTATGTCCTGCACATGTAAAGTTCAAGGCAGGGCAGGGAAGGATGTGCTATGTAATGTGCTGAGGCTTGCAGCGCTTCGCTGCAGCGCTCCACAACAGGAAACCAGGAGCCCATTGTCTACAAGGGCTGAAACAACAGGCCGACTTGGTGCTGCCTCCTCCACTACCATGTGACACTGGGAGGGTGACATGTGACCAGTCCAGGGGTGAGGAGGAAGAGGGCTGCCCTAACGGTTAGATAAAGGGAAAGAGAAGGGCGAACAGAAGGAAGGAATGCATGCGTTTGTGGACTCCATCCATCCCCACTCCAGTTCTGCTGAGGTGGTTTTGGGACTGGAGTTTCCTTTTTCTCCCTAAATGCATGCTTTATTGTACATTTGAGTGGCGTGGTGGAATGTCAAGTGTTCAGCAAATCTATATCCTCAGTAGCCTGTCACGAGATATCAGCAGGTCAGTTACCGACAGAGTTCAAAGTGCACCGTGCAAACCTTTTAAGGTGATGTTTAGAGAGCATGACACAATAAAAACTCCCTCCCAAGGTTTTAGCAGCATTTAACAAGGCAAATGGTAAGGGGGGAATGGTATATGCAATTATAACCATTTAAATTTACTATCATATATGACTGAAAACAATAAATCTGGACCATGTGCATACAGTTGACAGCCTCCTGGTGTAAGGCCCTGTTCAGACCAGAAGCGGAATAGACGCGTATCAGCTGCGTAGCCCGCTTCCTTACAATACAATGAAAACACGCTGTAGATGGTCATATTTGCATCTTATCACCACAGAATAATCAGTGACCAACCTACCAATGTCTTCCCTGTTGTTGTTATTGATTAATATATGTGCACTGATGCAAATTCTAAATGTAACAGTCAATGTAGGAAGGTGATCATATCTGGTTTTGAATTATCACTTGCCTTTTGAAAATTGGGTCTGTTATTTAATTGTCACAAAAAAAATGAAAATAGATGTTTAGGATTTATTATTTACAACACAGAGGGGGAGAGTGAGAGACTTATAGGTCTGATAGGTTTGTTCAAAGATTGCCTAATTACAACACTGGCTGAGAAAAATCCTACATAAATAAACGGGGCTGCCTTGATGCGAGAGAGTCTGTGGAGAAAGTCAAGAAGATGGATATAAAGTTAATCCCTGAAGTGGAAAAGCACAGTGAGCCGTCAGCATTGTTTCTGCAAAGACAACATTAAGGCTTGGGAAGTTGTTACACAATGCATGTACAGCCTATTTTCACAGGGTATTTCTCCTCTGTGTAGTGTGTACTCAGGGAGGTCTGCTGGAGAGGAGCTGCACTGACATACACTTCTGGTCTGAACAGCCCAGCTGCGACTGGCGTGCAGAAATCCCACTACATGTCCATTACACTTCTGGTCTGAACAGGGGATACATTACTGTTCTCATGCTCATCCCTTGGTGCAAAGTGTCCTAACATTGTCCCAACACTGCCAGGATTCCTCCAATTCAAATGCCATCTTTTCAGAGCATTCAGGGAGCTCAACGAACATAACTCTTCCTAGGACCACAACTTCTTCAATTAAAGCTACCCAGGCGGTTGTATAAACATGTGACTGGCAATAACTTGACACTCTTTCCCCTCATATCTGCCATCTGAACCAATTCGTAAATTCCTCTAATGTTTATGGCTCTGTTCCAATCAAAGCCGAGTGTTCTCTCTTTCTCTCTTTTGAACCAATGAACCACAATCAACAAATCTAATACAAAAGTTAGATGGTGTGTGTGTGTTTCCCTGTGAATTTGGCTAGAGGATGACTTGCTTTGTCAACATAACAGATCACTGTGCATAGTTACGCAAACCAGTCACATATTGTAGAGAAAAGTTGATTAACAAATGTGTTTCACCATTTTATTACAGAATTGTATATCAAATATTGTGTTGAATAAACCAACTATTTGATAAGCTAAAGCCATTGGTTTTTCCTTCTCCAAATCTTCAACAGGACCTATCTGGCACCAGTAAGGAAAGTTGACTTGTCAAACCCTGTTCTGTTACTAAGTACTATTTGCAAGGGAAGCCTTTGTCAACACAGAATAGCTATAATGTCATCATTCCATAAACAGGATCCAAGACCCATTCTTTTCAAGATACTGAGATCCCACTACCAGGAAAACTATAGAAAGATATGAGGCATTAAGAAATAGCCATTTTTATTGTACATCTGCGAGAAGAAAGTTCTTTAAAACTGGAGTCAATACTCAGCTGTATAAATGGATGATATATAAAAATGCAAGCTATGCAAGTGGACCGGATGAGTGAGAACACACAATTGCAGAGGGGGGGAGAGGGAGGGAGGAAGAGGGAGAGAGAGCGAGAGAGAGAGCGAGAGAGAGAGAGCAGACCAAGGGAAATGCTTGCTTTAATGCAGCCGTGGCCAATGTACAGCTGGCTCTGTCTGGCCACAAGTCCAGAACAAATCAGAATCCTGCGTAAAATGTCAAAAGGCATTTTGAGAATTGCTTGGGTCAACTTTATTTTGATATTACCCTGTGGTAATAATCACACACAAAGATGGCCAGCTTCATGGGGGAGATGTAAGCTATGGTGCTGCTTGTTATCTAGCTTTCAAGTCAACTTTATCAAAAGGAAGGGGAATGAAAGGGGTATGCCCAGAAAACAATGCAAATGACAGGTTTTGAGAAAAAAATTGTGCTTAGTTGGCAAATGGAGACCCAAGTTATAGCCTACCATTTACTAGCTGGTACTACTGCTGAAGCCTAACAGAGTCAAATCTCTTTAATAACAGGGCTACTGTTTTGATATCACATCTAATGATACAGTAAAGTTTTAAGCCTCTCAAAAAAGTAACAGATATTTGTATTTGTTCAAGCACATACAAGATTAAAATATAGGGTTACACTGAAGTGTTGGCATGGTGAAAAAGAACTGCTTTAATGTATAGGTATAATGGCGTTTACTGTATATACAGAAGAAATAAAAAATAGTGCCCCTATTGACATCATATTTGAGAAGTTGCAATACTGGGGCTGATCAAAATCACTGGGTTCAATCAGGATTAACTCATATGTGCTAAAGCAAGCTGGGTTGGCTGAACAAATATGCTATATCTGTACCATGTACAGGAGTCATGGACCTGATGGTTTTGCTGGGCCTGCATGCTGCACCTCCACAGCTGAGTGAGAAATCATGACACCACAAACACCACAAAGCAGACACCAGGAACCGACGTCAGGATAGACTCTCCAGGATCATGTGACCCTACTGTACCATTGAGCGGAGGGAATTCTCTTCCTGCTGCCTGTTTCCTGGGTGATCCAGTGAGGAGGCACGCCAGCACCATATAGCACCTGACAGCCAGCAGGATTTATGGACAAACTCCACAGGATGAGTGGACATAAACCAGACAAGCTGACTGATACCTGCACCACAAGCCTCTGCCGTATAAATAAATGACCTACACGAATCCCTTGCCTCTTCATTTTCACATCACATTCATCCGCTCTAAACTGCTCCATCTGAAGGGCAATGTGGGGACAATATTCTGCATGAGCTGCTCATGTGGTTGCATGCTGTGAAACATGCATGAAACAGCATATGCAGGTCATGCATTAGTGATAGTAGCTGGAAATCCCTTGGGTGTTCATTAGTCCCACAATGACCTTGACAAGCCAATGACACAGAAATCAGGGAATACGCACAGTTTCACCCTGGAACTTCTTATCACTGAGAACTACAGTGTGCTACAGTAAGCACACGAATCTGAATTAAATGCAACATAAGCTACTTTGTGATTATGAAAAAATGCACACACAGGAAAGGCTACCTCATGTCTATGTGAAATGCTATACATCTTACTCAAGAGCTACTATTGATGATACAATTCCACTATCAGAGCAATAGAGCACACAAAGAAGTAGTGGCTTGATTGCACAACAAGCCTCTCCCTGGGCTGCAGGTAAAATATTGCAGTGCAGTTCAGTTTCAATGCACAGAATTACCAACACAATAATTCACCACTTCTACCTTGCTCTATCTTTTCACTCCCACTCCTGCAATTAAGGGGACTTGACAAGGGACTCAAAAGCCACTCCATAATCTTTGCATTGTAATTCCACACATAAAAGGCCTTTGCACAGCTTTGTTAAAGTAAGCCTCCATACAAACTCTTGTGATATACTGTATATTAACTTATCAAATGCTGTCACATAATCTAAGATGGTAATAATGTAGAGTGCAGTGCTACTCTGAGACTCATGTGAACTTGTGAGAGCGGAGGAAATGCTACAGGTCTCATTTGTATTGGCCTCACCACTAGACACATCTGCAAATCTGACAAAATCTGAGAACAGCCTTCCACCAGCTTTGCACATGCAAAGCACTTTTTTTAATCCTGGCCATTCTCAAAAGATCTATACTTTGAGTGTTAGGGCAGCAGTGTTAAGGTAGAATGTTGGCACAGTACGTAGGGAGATCAGAGCCCCCATTTCGTCAAGCATCCACACTGGTGAAGTGTTGTTGATCAAGACGCTGAATCCCTAACAACTACAAGGGCACTGTTCTGTAGCTGACCCTGACCTCTGACCTCCCTGTGAAGGGAATCATGAGAAAAGATAATTTCCCTATATGGGTCAACAAAGTATCACATTATCATAATCCCTCCGTCATTATTATTATTATTAAATTCTGAGCACAGAACACAGACAGCCCCTTCCAGAAATGAGGGAAAAGTAGATAAACTTCAAACTGCCTAAATCATTGGAAGGATGTCTAGAATCAGGCCCAAAGCCTTCAGTCTTACCAAGCTGTGAGTGACAAAGCGTTTTGTGTTCAGACCAGGCTATTCACCGAAACAAATGCTTCATTATATTTAGAAAACAAATAAACCAAGTTGAATAAACAAATGATTTTCTTGAAGCCAAGAGGTAGGCGGATCGCATGTCTCATTTTGAAGCTCGACTGAAACACCAAAGACACTATGATTAATTCATTAGCTCAGAGATCTTGCAAGCCAGCACTCCTGATCCAATCCATAGGCTTTGAGGGGCATGAATGTTTTCCTCTTCCTCAACCTGACCGACTGGCAGTTTAATGGGGTTACAATAAAGGTGTGGCCATTGAAAACAAGAAACAAGCATTAGTCCAATATTTACAGTGAGGCTACATAATCAAGGCAAACCAAAGTTGTCAATTGGAGTGTCATAGAAATATATGAGCGTTTTTACTGCCACGTCAAATCGAGGTTTTGGCTGAGACAGGAGAAACTGAAAATACGTTACTGCCAAGCATCAACCTAGTTTCCGCGGCTACAAATGTTTCAGTCGCAATAGATTTCACACATTTCCTGAGCTAACCTTGGCTGAGTTATTTAACGTGGCTAGTCAGCTTGCTATCTGACAAGCCAACAAACCACCAGACCAGTGCTATAGGTTGCTTGCGAGATAGCCTTGTCGAGATAGCCGGCCGGTCACTTTAAAAGTAACAGTGACACATATTTTAAGGTCATTTCGAAACCATAGGAATGAACCAACGGTATAAGTTGAAATATTTTCAATTTTGTATGTTGCTGTGCCATAAATATATCAAGTAAGGTGGGAGATTTCTAAACTCGTTATTGTGGGGTAGCATTTTATTCTATGATGTACTAACACATTGGAGATTTATAATTCAGCCGTTATAACTATCATCGCTATCGCAGCACGGAGGGTGAACATTAGTAGTATTGCAATCGATACTCCGGACAGACGAGTATTGTATTTCTGAGAAAGCTTGTTTTAAACACACAAGACGTTACATGTTACCATCATTGACTACGACATTACAACAATATTTATTTGCACCGTGTTCATTCACTGCAGATTTTCATCATTTACACCCAGAACAAGGGTGGCTAGCTAACGTGTTAGCACGAAAGCTAGATGCTAACTCAGATAAACGTCATCCACAGTGGCTAGGTAGTTAGCTTAGCTCGCAATAGCTAACTTAGCCTAACTAGCGAACGCTAGCTTTTCCTTACACTAGAAAAGTCTGTAGAGTAGCTGGCAACGCCGTAGTTACAATTAAGTGATTGAGACGGAAACACACAGTTTACCAAGCAGTTTAACCATTCATTCATCAACATACCTGCAGGTGCTCCTGAAAGCGGATAGGCAGGATCTGAGCCATGGCGGTTCCTCTTACTCTCCTCCTGTTTCTTCTAACGCTAACAAACTACGGCTTCTTCTCTCAGATCCTAGCCGGACAGCCAGGGAACGGCTACTCTAAAGTCCAAATGAATTAATTCTTAGTATTGCTTAAAACGTGTTGTCGGTGTGATGGTGATTTTATTCGTCCTTTAACTGTTTACTTGCGAGCTTCCCCTGGCTAATGACTGGCTGCCGCTACACCGACTCCCTGGACCTGCAATGGCGGTGGAGGTTGGTCAGCAGAGAAAACATCCCGGAAATGGAAGTGCACTTACTGAGGCGGATGAATATCGACTCACACTTTTTAAAAAGTACAACCTCTCGTATACATTTACCATTTCATTCGCATATTTTCAGTTTTACATATTATCTTTAAAATTTCGACCAGGGACAATGTATTTCTGAAATAAAAGATAAAATGAGGGATGTGAAAAATGGCACTATTTCTTTCTCCTCGCCCTTTGATTTTTGCCACATCATTCGTCTTTGTGAATTAACGTCAGTTCTACGTATTGTACACTTGTTCCGCTCAGCCAATCAGAGCACTCTGCGCACAGCCCAGAAATTCAACTTTTTCAAGCCTCAAAGAAATAGCCTGTTCTCTATACAACAACATTTATGCATTGAAATTAAGTCTTCTGTGCTCCCAGTGGCTAATAATATGCTAATAATAAAGTGATACTTTGTTGACTCTACTAGGGAAGATCTCTTTTCACTTGTTCCTGTTTCTTTTGTTACAAATTACTTGATACATAAGTACATAATTGTGTATTCAGAATAGGGCAGTTTATGGAAGCAACCTTTACCTATTCTCATAAACGGTTGTGGCACTAATTGATAATTGATAATATCAATGTCAAACCTTTTGAATGTTCATAAACACGTGTGCGTGTGTGAAAGGAGGAGGGGGGTTAAGAATGCCTGGGCAAGGCTGGCTTTGAAAGCGTGGACTGGAGAAGTGAGCAATTATCACTTTCCCATGTGCTCGGTGGAATAATGCGTTTTAGTGGGCAACTTCCGTGTGTGCATGTGTGTAACTTGTGCGTGTGTGTATGTGTGGGGCGGGGGAGGGGGGTAGGGGGGGTCTGTCTGTCTGTCTGTGTCTGTGTGTCTGAGGGTCTTTGGGTATGTGTTCAGGTCTGAGTAAATAAAAGAAAAAAACAATAATTCCACTACATGTGTTAACACTGTCCTGCCAGGTGGCTAACAGGGCTAATTCTTCATGGGCTCGGGTGGAATCCGTACCACCCCTCTTTTTGTCCTAGACTGTATATTCAACCGTTCACAGCTTGCAAGCAAATCAAAATATGCTTACACAAATACTTCCTGAGAACTGAATCATCCCTCTTACACCAGGGTGTTTGAGTGCATTTTTTATTGGTCAGCAGGGCTCCAGCCTGTCTAGTAGCAATGGTTTAAACATCAGTTATGTTATAAGCCTATCCTTTCTTCAAATGATAGAAATGGGAGACAACAAATTAGATGCCGTAAAGAGACCTGTTATTTCAAATGATTCCTGACAATACCATAAACATGCCTGGTCTCAAATAACAACATTTCTGTCATGATAATCTGAGAAATCTTCATATTTTAGCAAATAAGCACCTGTCTGGAATAAATGCCTGGTCCAAAAAATAGTATGTAGGTAATGTAGGTAGTTAGGTGACAAAACAGCATCAGAACATGCCTCACACAGCCATAACATTACTGAATCATGCATTTGTATCTTGTAATATGTGGCCTTATGTACTTTTACGCAGATAAATGCAATATTTAAAGTGTGATAAAATAAAGCAAATAAATACCCCGGCTACTATTAGATGGTTATGGTTTTTAATAATGATGCCTTTCCAAAAGGTTTGTCAGCAGAATTTGTCTATTCTTGTCAGTATCGTGCAATGTTATGACTCTGTTGGGTGGAGTGTGCGCCCCAGTGATCATTTCCCCTTTTTACGTCCACAATTTCTGTTGGCACAGGATGTAACATTATTGCTCAATTTAAAACTGCAAGTTGGGAAAGCTGTCCCTGCAACTTGACAGTGGAGCTGACCTCTTAGCAGGGATACCAATATCTGCTGAGCCAGCATCTGCCTATGGCTTCTGAAGAATGGAGTGGTCATATTAGTCAATCACACACCATGTTGACTGGGGAAAAGTTTAGGTTCCTAAACTTTTTCCTGCAAAGGTTGGCCAAGTAGAGGCGCTTTAGACTGCAGACTCCTATTTCAAACATTTTTTGTCCCAAGAAATCCCATCCGAGAAGATTATTGTTGTTTGTCTGTACAGTAGGTGGGAAGATAACTGCGGGAAAAGCGAAACCTCTGACCAAAATAGTCCTTTTTATACATTCTTTCATTGTGCTAACCTCCACTGAAAAAAGTAAGAATAGAATTGGGACGAGCTCATTTTAAAGGAATTGGTTTGGAGATGACAGCCAAATCAATGAACCAGGTTAGTGCCTCCTTGAAAGGAAAATTCACTTTTTTTTTCACTATTTTTATCCACTGGATTGTTCAGTTTCTGGTTTTTGAACATGAACAAGTCTATCCCAAATTTTATTCAGGTGTAAAAGCTCAAAAACATTCTGGCAGTCCACAACATCAGCCTCTCACCCATTGTCAGCGGAGCAGCTCAAAAGTGTATCCGTTCATAACATCATAGGACTCATTCACACAAACTGCATATAGCTCTTTGTCAGGCGAAAGCCCCATATGTCTCCAAAATGTCAACTTTTGAGGAACTAAGAAAACAGCCTTGTTTGTAGCTTGACAGCAATGCATTTTGAAGTTCATCTAATGGGTTGGCAAAAGGTTTCCGAAACCAAAGGGTTGTAGAATGTTATCAACCCATAGAGGACCATGTAATCCTTCAATTGAAGATAAAACAAGAAAATCAGGAAAATTGTATTATGAGGTTTCCATCTAACAACAATGATAATGCATTTATACACAGAGAACTTGTCCCTTTGTGGTTTCACATTATCATTAGCAGATTACAATTCATGTTCAATTTATCATACTATCAAGAACATGCAAGCAATGTTTTTAAATTTGGCTGAAAATGCAGGGAAATGATGTTGAAATTCTCCATTCCTGAAAGATAATGCAATCTGTGGTTGTTTTTATTTTTCATAGTTTCTGTGCTGTCATAGTAATGCATTGTAATTGTCCCAATGGTGTCAGCTTGGGAACTACTGGACACATCTGGATTGTGGTCCGTCCAGCAGGATCCTCTTGCCTCTTGCTCTACTCAAAAAAACAGACTGAAGCATTTCATAATCAGATGTTAAGGGGAAGAGTTGGGTGTAAGGGCAAATGCATGAAAAGCATGTATGTAGCATGTATTGACAAGGTGATAATCATCTTAATGTGATCTTTATGATCTTGGTTGATACATATTTAGTTAAAATAACTCATAACCAACATTTATAACCCATTTTTCCTATGTACCTTCCCTTAACTGCAAGGACTTGTTACCTGTTAAATCTTACCACAATTCATATAGAACTGGGGGATGCTACACATCTAAAATCTTAATTAGTATTACAGGAACATCTGCTCTTAGCACATAAAAACAACCCCATAAAACAATAATACATTTTGACTGCTGAACACAAGTAGTGCAATAGCATTTTGGAGCAAACAGTTATGAATGAATAATTGAATAATTGTTTTTTTTGCTATTCCAGAGCATAGATTAAGAGGTTTCAGAAGAGGCCAGTTACTGCTGAAGCTGAAGGAGGAAAACAGAGAACATAAACAGCAATTCCCCAATTCTTTCTCCCCAAGACAGAAGTTTATTCTCCCACCCTGGGACCCAATCTAATAAAAAAATATTATGGGTATCAACCAGAACCATATATTTTGTTTCCTGACCTACAGTTTCAGGAGCGAAGGGTGTAGTGGACGGCTCCCTGAATAGACCATTCACGCTGCCGTTGCCATGGATTCAGAGACCCAGGAAACACGAGACACAGTCGCTCACAGAGAAGCCATGTGTGTCATGATAAAAGAGTGGCCTTCGGACTCTGCTGCGAGGATGTCACAGGCTGAGATTAGCCTCAGGCTCCATGCAAACCAAGGGCAGCGCTGTTTCACTCTGCAGCCTTTGCCCTTGTCAATTCCTGTAGCCGTTCCAATACGATGCCTCCTTCTCCATTTACGGTAGCTCAGACGCTGCAGCACCAGGAAGAGTCAAGTGAGGTCCAGCACGGATCAGTGCAGCACCGAAACCATGGCTGGTCTGCAGTAGGCTATGTGTAGCAATTGAGATGAGATGAGGCTTACAAAAAGGTAACTGTCCCCTTTACGGATTTGTGACCGTTAGGAGTCTGTGCTTTGGCAAGGTTTTAGGCACAGATGGGAGCTCTGTGTCTTCCTGTGGCTGGGAGGATCTTGTCAGTGATAAAAAACGGGGAGAGGGGCTGACACTGGGATCCGGAACTAGGATTGAGAAGTCCCATAGAAGCCCTATTGGCTTTTTGCCTGCTCTCTCTCTCTCCCTCTCTCTCTCTCTCTCTCTCTGTGTATGAGTCTCTCTCTCTTTCTCTCCCCACTCCACTATAAGAGAGCACAGGTGGGGGGAATGTCAACCTATTTTTGCAAAGCAAATATCATCACACACACACACACACACACTTTTTCTTTTGTCTGTCTGTGTTATTGGTCCTCCGTGGCTTTGCTATAAACAGTAAATATATAACCTCTTCAGTGGTATTGAGGTGGTAATAACACACTTTGTGAGTAATATAAACCTTGTCTCATTTTGCAGGTTCAGGTTCATTGAGCTCCTACTTCGACTTTGTCATGTGAGGATGGTAATGCCACATCTCGACTGTAATTTCTCAACCAGCATGCTTGCTGCCCTTTATGTGATGTTCAGATTGTCCTAAAAAATAGTCTATGTGCCAAGTGAAAATGGAATACATGGTTCTCTAATGCTAAATGAAAAGGAGTCATAGAGCCAACATAATTATTGAACAAATTACCTCAATTCACCATTTTCATGCCCTTTTCACATTCCCCTTCAAAGACATGTTGTGTATTGTAGCCTAACCTTTGAACAGTTCAGGTGAAGTTACTAATTGACTGTGTGTGGACATGTTAATATAACCGGTACTCTTTGCTCCCTGCAAGCAGGAAGAGGAATAGTTAAGAGAGACACTGGTCACTGGACACGCACACCGCTCTAATGGGCAACCAATAAAGTCAAATCATTATGGTCTAAAGACCTGGCTTGAGAATTTATGAAGTTTAGGCCTAACTTTCATTCTGTGTAACTGGTTAAAGTATCTTTGTACATTTGCATATCACTTAAATGTATGAACCAGCAACCTTCATTGTGCTGAAAAATATCCCTCTGGACCTTTTTTAATATAATGGTGATGTTTTTCTAATATGATGCTAGATTTAATTTTTCCAATGTTGGCTAATATTACTTAGACGAATAGTCCAACCTTTTTCCAGGAAATATCAAATTGCAGCCTTCATGTACAGTACGAAATATCAAGTTGAGCTCAAAGGAATGGTAAAAAAAAAAGTGGTAAATAGGACTGGTGGACTGGTGGTCATGTTGCCTCTATGCCTAGATGTGACTTTTAGAGCACTGAAACATTGAAGCCATGTCAACAAATGATGGTTAAACTGATGCCTACCACAACTTATGGCAAATAAATAAATTAAAACACCAATGTGATGCCTGATATTTTCTCTTCTCACAAAGAAGCTTTGTACCGGTTGATTTCTAAAATAAAATACCACCCACAAAAAACTCACAGTGTTTATTTTACACGACCCCCCAGATCAGAAGAGGGAGCTTACTAGGAGCACTTGAATGCAGCACATACAATTTTGGCGCGTGTAGCTGTCCAAGGTTCTGGAGAAAACCTTCTGGCTACTAAGTTAGTTAGCAAATCAAATGTTCAGTTGTAACTAACGCTAACAAACAAGCAAATAACGGATATATAACGGTCAAAGAAAACACATTACTTTAGTGCGGCTAGTTAAGGCGAAGACAGAGATACTACTGACAGAAATTAGCTAACGCTAGGCTAGCTAATGTTCGTTACGTTAATTAACGTTAGCTTGCTTGTTAGCTAACTTAGCTTGTTAGCTACGTTACGCAAGACAACGGAGTCACAGTAATGTAAGTTATCTTAGCTCACCAAAACTCTTTCGAGCTGACTTAACTATCACCTTTTGAAGCAATTAGTAGTTAGGTAGTACGAATCAGGATTACATCAGTTTATAAAGAGGTGTGCTTCTTTAACTTATGTGATGCATTTCTTCATGTATTCAGCGACTACTAGATTGGGTGAACAACCTTTTCTCTGCAACTAACATGAGGAGAAATGAAAACCAGCCACCTAGGCCAACAGCAGGTTTGTTAAAAAGTTATAACCTTTTCCATTTCCATAATGCAATTAACTATGGTATCAGTCTTTTGTCCCCTAATAATTATAGTTTCTTATGGCGGTTGGGGTATTCCGTGTTCTATAATAAAACATTCTTGCCATACTTCATTGCCCGACCTGATGTACTGACTGATCTGCTATGTTCAGGATCTTAGTAGGGGACAGGACTGAAAGATTGGCACACATTGTCATGTGTTTTTCTGCTGTCTCCATCAGGCTGCCTCTCTGTGCCTCTCTTTAACCAGAAGAAAAGAAACAGAATGCCTCTGACATCTACTCCCTCAGAGAATGAATTCTTTTCCCGCAATGAATACATGCCAACCACCAGCTCAGCTTCATCTAACCAAGCAGCAGGTGAACTATTCAGTCAAGCTATATCTATTTCAGTCACTAGGTGGCAGTGCGCACAAAGCAAAAAATAAGTAATAAAGTAATTGTGCCAGTAATTGTTTGAGATCATTTTACCATATAAAGTGACCTCCAGCAGAGCTTCTGTACTGCTTGAAATGTTAACAGCTTAGACCATGCTGAAATCAAGGACAATATTGTACGTCAGTAACAAACACAAGGAAGACAGTGAGAGTAGATTTGGCAGATATGTAATGTGTGGTTTGTGGAAAATACTATATAATTTGAAGCTTGTTTTCAATTTTCATTTTTAGTGGTGTCAGCTTCAGACTTTGCTTGGGTCTTTGCTTATCAGTGTTCATGATGCACTTGAAAAGGTCTGCACTGATATGCCATTCAAAAGTGAATTGATGTATTTTTCATGTTTTCACCAATCTCCTCTCAAACTCAAAAGACATGTCCACTGAACAAGCCTACCAATCTGGATTTTATTAGAGCTTGTTTCATGACAATATACAGTATATATCTAATATGGTGGCATATAACCTGTATTTATAAATGTACTTTTTGTTGTTTCTGTTCCCTGTGAGATAGTACATACTAGAGACACTTTCTACAGTGATAGTTTTGCTGTTACAAGGTCCATGACCCTATTTGTCCTGATAGGCCTGATTTTGCCTATTTTTAAGGGTCAAATAAAAACTTTAAAAGGTCTTAATTTTCCAACTATCAGGAAATTTGACCTACATTCACCTAACTGATCAAATATCCAGATCAGTTTGCTCTACAAATAAGCTTCTGGGACTTAAAAGTCCACCTTGATGAATTGTTTGTTGTGTGACTTTTCTTTGTCAAAAACACATTTTAACGTTTTCCTGTGAATTTTCAGGAAGCAGTTGTTGATCTAGTTTGACACAAACTGCATTACAGTTTGTCCAGTCATCTTTGCACAAAGGTTTATCAGGGTCCAGACACCATGTTTCTCAAGCCGTTTTCAAATCAACTTGTAGGAAAAACCACAAATGCAAAACATTGATATTGCTGTATCTAGCAGACCAAGTGTTGAAATGAGATACACATGCTCCACATTAGAGTAATATTTTAAATTTGGTTATGAGTGGTGCATGTGGGCCTCCCCTATCATGTATTTGCTTATAATTCAAAGACAATATAAACTATACACCATGAAACCTGGTGGAACATGTCTATTTTGCGCATACATACCAAATTTCAATCCAAACAGATTTGGCCAGAGGCACTTTCTGTGTATAGCCAATGTGTAAAGCAAATACAAACATGGATGTGGATATGAATAACAGGCCATCAAGTCGGTGCTATGCATTGTCATGTGAAGATGGTTTGAAATAACACCTTGAGAGGCTCTGTATTTCTTTACAGACACTAGAACCATTACCCGCTATTCTTAAGTACCTTCCCTTCTGAGAATGTACCTTTCCTCAGGTACATATGGATGTTACCAGGCCTCAGGTCCCCCTGCCAGTGCCAGCGCTCCTCAGAGCCACCAGTGGAACAGGCAGGGAAACCCACAGTCTTATCAGCCCCAACAGTATGGCAGCAACAGACCTGCCCCTGGACCCGCCCCTACAATGAGAGCCTATACACCTCTACCACATCCATACAAAGCTGGAAACACAAGGTATGTTGGATTGACTGACTAATAGTATGGCAGTCACTGTTTTGAGCCATTTGTCACGATTCATGTCAACATATTGTAGCAACCCTGTTCAAATATGTGATGTGATTATGCTTACTGTCAGTTATGGCCAGTTATGGGAGTTTATTTGCGAGTTTGTACCTCTCACCTGCTGTCTGCCAATCACCAGTGTTAGGGTGCTGAGTGTTCCTGTTGTTGGTTAGAGGCAGGGGGAGGCGGGTCAAGGAAGTAGGTTATTAGGACTTCTTGTTGTTGTTCCAGGTCTCGGCCCTGTCCTAAAAAAAAAAGCAAGGTTGTGTGGGAGAGCTTTTGTACAGCATGGTTACGGCCGACAGTAACCAAAGTTTAGCCAAATAAATGCACTGAATTGTAGATCGGTCCTTGACGGGACGCTACAATATGAAAAATAAGGTTTTTCAAGGTATGTGACAGTGTCCAAAATAAACTTTAAATAAACCTGCCAAGAATATTTTTACTGGGTAAAATGATAATAGTAATAACAGACACACACACAGACTCTGTTGAATGTTTTTCACATTTTGATGTTAATCCTAAATAACATTAGGCAAGCAGCCAAGAAACAGGAGGAAAAGTTTACAGAAGTATGGACGCCCCCGCTTTCTGTAGAACCAGTGTGACAGGAAGCCAATCAGGAGCCTGTTTGATACAGAGCTGTTGTTGTGCCTTGATTTGATTTGCTCACGGTGAGAGTGTCCAATGGCCAGCAGGGACAGAGTTTAAGAATAGGCAAAGACTATATATATATAACCGAGACATTCAAATGTTATTGTCTGAAAAAGTTATCGCCTTTATTGATTTATGAGTTAAATGTTTACTGACATCTGGTGCTTGGATCCTGATATGTGAAAATAGGAGATTTATTTTCATTTTCAGTTCTCAGATGGGACAACCCAACAACCCAGTGAGACAACAGGACTCCAGGACCAATGTGAACTCCAGACAGAGCACTTATCAAACCCCCTACAACAGTGGGAGTACACAAAGCAAGCCTGCACCCCATAGTGGTTTCTCTCAAATGGGTCAGCAGTCAACTTACAGACAGGCCAATCTTCCGAAGCACCAGTATTCCCAACAGGCTAGGCCTCCGCCCCCGCCTCTCCCACCACCCAGCAGGCCTTCTGCTCCTGCAGCCCAGCCACAAAACACCTCCTGGAAATTTACATGCACTAACAACTCTGGGCCACAGAGAAACAGCAGCACCTTTCACCCTCAGATTGTGCCCCAAACTCAAGCTCAGGTGAGAAAATTGACTACTATTTTAATTCAACTGATGGTCGAGAATGTATAGAACTTTATGGAAATTGTACAATTATTTACAAATGTAATAGTAGAATTATTTATTATATGGTTAGTAATCAGTGCAGCATTTTTTTCTTTGTTTATTGAGCTTAACAGACACCACCGGCATTTCAGATCAAGCCGGCCATTGAAAACTCACTGAGGATCCTGACTGCAGTTATTGATGGCATGAGACACTGGAGCCAGTTCAAAGACAAAGCCCCGTTCTTATTTGAGATATTTGGTCAGTTGTTTATGAGTTTCCGTGTCTAATATGTACTCTTTCGTATCTTTACACGCTATTATTCTGACAGACTGTGCTCTTCCCTCAGCTACTCTGGACTCTGCGGTCACGTTGGGTTCTCACGGAGCCAAGAACTTCCTCATGAGAGACGGGAAGGAGGTTGTGCAGTGTGTCTTCTATGAAAATGTGAGTAAGGAAAAAACACTTCCCCTTAAGAAGGAAATTCAAATGAAGCAGGCTGTATGTGTCTTGAGTTTATCAGAGGACAACATGAAATTGCTCGCTCTAACTTTCTCTAAACTTCCTCAACTTCCTCAGTGATCCCTTGTGTTGTTGCAATCACAGCACGGTAAAGGAGATGAGTCTCTCCATGTGGGTTACACCGCTGTATCGGGCCTACATGGCCTTTAATTAAGAAATAGGATAGCGGTCAGTCGGTGTTGTGCAATTTGTTTGACTACGCATTTATTGTATAATTACTATTGTAAATACTGCACTGGTTGTCTATGGGAAGCCCTTAACCTGAATCGAATGCTACATTTTGATCGGATTCCATACAAATGCATAAATATGTTATCATTATCGGGGGTTTCAATTAAAATTTTTAGTGTTCCATGATCTAAATGCTGTTTCAGAAGCTTGTCAACCCCTGTAAGTATGGGGGAAACACTGAATACTTGGATTTTTTGTTATGAAAGTTTTTTGTTGTTGTGAAATTGTGAAAATTAAAAATATTGAATACTGGCACAAAATATCAGCTATTAGAAGTTTCAATCAAAAAAATATTAGTATTTGAATCTGCCTGCAAAAACCCATATTGGTCAAACCCTATTTTCCATGTCTTCTTGCTATCCTGTATGTGACCAAGTTCTGCCTCTTGTCCAACAGGAGCAGGAACTGCCCCGTCTGATCCGTGGGCAGGTTCACCGCTGCGTGGGCAACTATGACCGCAGCAGAGATATCCTTTCATGTGTGTCGGTCAGGCCCGGCCTGCCCTCGGAGCAGAGGAACGCCCAGGAGGCTGTCAAAGCCTGTGATGTAGAGATGAGGGCTCTGGTCAAATCACTCAGCGAAGACTGAACATGAATGGCTGTCTTGAGCAGTAAGGAGATGAATAGAAGTGTTACACTACAGTATTGGATCATAATTGTTATGGGTATAAGTCCCAATAGTTTTAAAGAGCATGTTCAAGTTATAAATACAATTTCTGACCTGTAAGGGGCGCCATTGTCATGAGTTTGTTGTATACAACAAAGTATGCTTGTGCTTTACAGTTACAAACATTTTTTGAGTTGCATGTTCTGGCTCAGAAGTTAATGTATTTATTTGTGAAAATTAAAAAAATGCTAACAGAAGAAGACCTTGTTAATGTACTCAACTAAAAATAAGGTGTCTCTTTTTGTCAGTTATGAAATATTTTATTACAAAGAAAATTCACAGAACAGCAAACATTGTTAAGAGGTTAATTCAGGTAAAGCAAACACGTTGATGAGGTAATATCTCAAAATATATCTTTGAAAAACGGGGCAGTTTAGAATGACATGTGAGATCACGTACAGTTAGTTTATTTACAGTCAAACATCACAATGGAAAAACCAATACTTCTACTCTACGAAAACAGAGCTTCACCAGTGCTGAGACTTGACACACAATGGTTCAACAAATAGGGGAATAAGTCCAGTGCAGTAATGCCAGTCATTCCCACAGTCAAGCACAGTATGAGGTCCAATACAATACCAACATTTCTTTCCTCACCTGCTTTCAAAACATATGGCAACATAATCACAGTCATTTTCAATGTCAGGACATTTCATTATGGTAACCTAAATTTTGGCAATATTTAACGTTCAACCCATTTGCAAAATCCAACCCATTATTCAAGACTTATACGCACATAAACACTCACTAGAAAAGGGAGTCTAGATTGATGAAATTGGCAGTGTACAGGGACAGTATGTGGGGAAGTACACATTTTGTCCTTGGAACATGACAGGAATGGTGCCAACTCTTAAAAGGAGACGTGGGTTGACGAAAACACACTAACACATTAGCTTATCTGAAGAGCTAATTATTTTTAGCCATGTTTCACACATAATGTGAATAATGTGTCAGCTGAACAGAGATAACCCAAGGCGAAGTTCAATTTGTACAGCTCCCAGCTCTGCCACTCAAAATCTAAATCACATAAGACAGGGATGCCAAGAATTAATCCGTTAGCTGGATGTCACAACCTTTTAATATAGCGATTCGAGTGATTTACCTCTTCTGGATAATTGGCAAAACGTGTCAGGGCATAATTGAACATAAGTACATTGCTTTCTTTCATTCCTTCTCTCTGCCATTACCTTCAAAGATTAGAAGACATTCAAGTCTTTTTTCTTCCAGAACATTTTCTCAAGTTCATGAGATCATACTGCACCAAGTACAGGAGAAACACTTTACCACTGACAGGAAAAAATTTAATGGAAAATTATATTAAAACACTTTACACTATAAGATCCACAGTTTTTCAGCAGAAGAAGATGATAACCTGATAATCGTATTAAACACTTGTCTTGGTTATGTTAAAAGGCACAAGTTGGTCTGGTAAGATCACATTTAAAATCTAGATCAATTGTTCTACCATTAGCAAAGCCCAACTTATCATGCATTTTTGACAATATTCCTACATCTCCCTGCCTTTTGCTTGATTCAATTTTGTCCTGAATTAGAGTGTTTAGTATTATGCGTTGTAGACACCAAAAGAAAAATTGCTTAGGTTTAACAAGCGAATCGTATCACACTAAGAAATCTGGGGGAAAGGTTGACGAAAGGATCCATTATCCCAACATTACATTTATGACAACATTGCCCTGAAACCTCTACTTTTGACAACTACCATATCTGTTATGATTCACTTCCTTGTTAGGAGAAAGATGTCCATTTGTCTTCCAGGCAGGTCGGATGCTGTGTGTATGGTCCTTTTCTTCTTTATAGTAACTGATGACACTGGTGCCTTTGAATGCTAATACTTCTTCTGGACTCCAGATCGTTCACTGCCTGGTCAAAAGACTCCAAGAGAGAAAGGTCTGAATATCCAAAATCCTTCAAAATTCCAAAGTCCCCATTTTAATGTGTTATTTTATATCCAACTTCATACCTCAAACCTCAGCTCTTTGAAATCCAGATCATATTTACAGTCCAAACGCCGCAGCACAGTACATAGTCACTAGTTGCTACTGCTTGAGAATTGAGACGCATGGGTCTGGATCCATTAACGTCCTCAATCTGTGGCCATGCCAAGTGGCTCTCTTGGTCTCTAATGTTCTTCAGAGCCACTAGCTGAACCACATATTTGATGAGTCAGTTCATACTGCCACATAATCTCATGCTTCCCACTCTCCTTATGCAGACAACGTCCTGTCTGTTTTGGAATGTTACATACGTCGACCACTCTTCTTACCCACAAAAAACCCTTTGATATTTAGTAAGTAGTTGTTATGCATTTTCAAAGTCTACACTTTGCAATAGTGATAGGAATGTTTGTATTAATTTCGTTTAATCATGTGAAATAAGGGTGATGTCATCAGTCCTTGCATCCTCTGACATTTCCAGAACAGATATGTTGTAAAATGTCAAACTGTGGAAAAGATTCCTGAAATCATAATAATGATGGATTCGAGGGGGACAAAAAAATCACACAGCAATTGTGTATTATTGTAACATAAAACATTCCATTCAAATGAATTGAATTAATCAGATAAAAGATGCAGGAAGACAGTGTATGTTGTTCAGTAATCACTGAGTGGGTCTTCTCAAACGGCATCATCTTTAAAAAATGGGATGCAGGCGTCTCTCCATGACATCAAGCACGGATTAGAAAGAGTCGCCAGGGAGGAAATACCAGGGATCAATTCAATGCACTATAAGAGAGTGGGCAAAGGGGTGGGGGACAGCTGCTCCTTTGGTGCATATTTGGCAAAAAAGGGCAAGAAGAGAGTGAGCATAACTCCTACAATAGCCAGCATGTAGCCCCAGCCGATCTGGCACTCGCCGGCGTAGTAGATGTCCGAGTCCCCGCAGAAGGACCTGACCAGGGTGGAGTTTAGGCCGAAGGGGTACACCAGCAGACCAGAACCCATGATGAACACTGCAGGGGAAGACAGAAGAGGAACTGGGTCAGATAAAAAAGAAACTGTAGCCTACAGTACATTCACACAGGCTGTTGGAGGAAAGGGTTAAAGATGAGGATGATAATGTGGAAGCTCAACTCTACCTAAAATATATCCAGCTTCTCCTACAAGTACGCCTCTCTTTCAAATGTCCTCATGTCTTGGTCTACATGCAGTTTTCCTGGTGTCTTTACTGAAAAGCCACTTGGTGGCAGTAGAGGTTTTGCAGGAAAAGCTAACAGTCTGACCCAGAGTCAAGTGTGTAATTTAGATACTTCACCAGTGCTACCTCCATTTGCACTCTGAATATATTCCGGGCTTGTGATTTATTGCCTTATGATACATATATGAAAATAAATCACAACCTTGACAGTTTCTCAAGTCATTCCACAATTGCGGAACAGGGCTTTTTATGTATTGAAAAACAAAGGTGCTTGATGACCTGTAATTGACAGAGCCTTCTAATGCAAAGTGAATCATGTCTCCCTAAATCCATTAGTGCTCCTCATTCCAAAACTCAAGGGCTTGGGGGAAAAAAAACAAAAACAGAAGCTCGCTTGGCACTTCTGCGGCGATCAGCTTTCCCAGACAGTATCCTCTGTGCCCATGCAGTCAGAGAGTGGCTCACTTTTACAAATTGAGTCAAGTCTGCCTGCCGTGCTGCCAAGCAGTTATCGACTGCGCTACAGAGTATCAATGCTGCTCTTAGTCATTCAGAGTGCCGGTTGGATTTCCATTACAATGCCAGGTGTCATAGTTGTTTTAGGTTTGGGGAGGTGGGGTTACTGGAAGAGCTTGAACTTGTGGTAGCGAGTAGTTGTCTGGAAAACACAACAAACATATCTTTTGTTACGCTGTATTGATTCCAGGAGACATCAGCTCTCCTACTTTCAAGGGCAGCGTTGCATGGTCGATGTAACGCAACGCTCAAGCGAGAGATACAACGCAATAGCTGAACAAGTATCAAATCAATGGTCTGTGTAGGCAGTGAAGGAGAGGAGGGTGAGGAGGGGTGCAGGAAGCTTTCTTTGATGTTCTGGTCGGACGCTGGGGGCTTTGGGATAGACTGCAGAGAAGAGAGGAGCAGAATGAGGTGTGGAGAGTGGTATCTCCAGAGGGGGGTTCGTCTAGACTAGCCTGCCCTAGAGTCTCTCCATGGAGTTCACTGAAGTTGTCTGACTCTCAGTCTTGTGTATCCCAGCCCAGTGCCCAGCCCTCCCAGCTCTCAGAATGGCCCCATGTTTTATCTGCAGGGGCCCGGCGCCTCAAAGCTCACTGGCTAACGACACTTTAATGACCTTCTTTATCAAACTATCGCTTTTGTGGAAGGCGCACAAAGACACAGGTGTGCGCTTGCCGTCCGTGGCCCGTTCCCTCCCACACAGAAATGATGGCATTTAAAGCAAATCTTGACACACACCTCCCTGAATGGATAAATAATGAACACAGCAGACTCTAAAATAGTCAATACAGAAATTAAATTAAAGCAGTGGTCTCTAACAAGTGGCAGGTAAGCGATGTGAGGGCTGGATTTTATCAACACGAGCAGGAGGGGATGCAGGGCAGTTGTTGTCTGGATCAGATAAGCTGCAGCTCAGGTTCACTGGATCTCTTAATGGGAGCAGAACTGTTGAAAAATAGTAAAAATCAACCTCATGTCAGAGCTGAAAACTCCATATGGATCAATTGTATTCTTTCTATCTTAATGTAAAACAATGAGAGGGATTAAACCAATGGAAGTGCATTCACACATCTGAATGACCTAATGCGTGACGGCATGCATTGCATACCATACATTCATAGCATGCATTTGCATAATAATGAGGTCTCTGCTCTTCAAGTTTACATGTGGTCAACCTTTATGTAAGGTAAAGTAAAAGGTGAAACTGCACTCTAGTTTTCTATACAGGAGCCACGATGGGCGGGGACGGACAAGCTCAGTTTCGTGAAAACAGGGTCTTACACAGCCCAGCGGTCTAATCCTATGGGGAATGGACAGTGCGATGAAAGGGGCTGATATGACACCATGCAGGGAGACTGAAACCTCAAAGCATTCATTACTCCTGCAACCAGGAGACACACTGCGTTTGTCTATGCGTGTGCACTCCCATTTGACATGGCACACTGAATGCTTCATGTTTTATTGACATCACTGGGTAAGATAATAAACGGATGACCATGCAGGTGTTTATTCAGGATGGTGATAACTGGGGAGAGCTGCTGATATCACATGGAATATCCAGTAAGGCAGCTGACATTATTGTTAATGAACTGCAAACACCAACTGAGCCACCATTGAAACTTGAAGACCTCCAACTTGAAAAAATTCACCAAGCATTACCTAAACCAACAGGGGTAATTATGTCTCAGCACCCAGGACTGTCCAGCCGATGCACATTCATCAGGACAGGGAAGTGTTAAAACCACTGTTGGGTGACAGGTACGGCACTAATCAACTCTGTTAGACACCAGGAATTGCCATTAAAATGCAATTACGGGGATTTTAAAGAGCCGTCTACACAATAGCCACCGGGCAGTAAAAAGCATTCAGCGCCTCCATCATTTCCCTCCTGCCTCCTAATAGACACAGCTTGCAAGCCCCAATCAACAGCTTGCATTGTGGGAGTTCAGATAGGGAGGAAAGTAGTCTCGCTTGGCCAGACCTTTCTCCACAGTAAGGAGGAAAGTAGAGGTGTGGAGAGAGTGAGTGCTGTCAACCCCAATCAGGTGGGACTGCTGAGTGCTGCTGAGTGCATGAGGCTATCATAATGGCGCAGAGATGATGGGGCAGTGAATAATGGAGAGACCTCAGGTTAGCTGGCCGCTAATATGTCCCAGATTCATATCCCACACACACAAGTCCCAAAGAAGGGGTTACAATCTGTCAAGGGGTGTGTTTATTCACAGGAAAGACGGCAATAACGACAACATACAGCAGTTTCTCAGATATTTAAATTTCATTGACCAGTACCATACATTATTATATTATATAAGCAAAATATATGAACACGTGTTAACAAGCAGAAATGGTTATTTTTGGCTTTTGTTGCCCCAGTACATATGTAAATATGATATGGATAAAGTATGGAAAACACCTCTAGTCAAATGGAGACAAATGCAGAAGGGACAATAGCAATATCAGTTTTTGCTGCTTCTCTGTCTGTCTGCATGCAACCACTGCACAATCAACCTGAAGTGGTAAATGCCAGTAAAACACCCTCAAAAAACAGGGCCAATCAATTCACCAATATCATGCTGTTTTAGCACGTTCTGTGTGATTGCACTCAGGCTGCATGATCCTGAGCCTCTCAAATTCATCTTTCATTCGTATTTTCAGCATTTGACATCCTTGAAGTCTGCAATCCTTGAAAAAAACATTCTTGCATTACTCACAGCTGGTTATTATTTCTTATGACTGACAACTTGTTTGAATGCACACTTCAGCAGCTTTGAAGTGCACTCAGACCTCAGATTCGGGGAGTAAAATATCGATTTGGAAAGGCGTAGCAGCCAGGAGCATTTCAAGAGCACTAGATTTCATTGTTCATCAGATTCGGCCTGTTTTCACAGGTAGCTGCAAGGCTGTGGATGCTTTGTGTAGGATAATGAATAGCGAATGCCCTTGTGTGTTTGTTTCTCTCGTCTTTGCGTGGACGTTTTCGTGTGTGCATCACAGGCAGGGGTGGAAGCAGCAAAATGAAATAAACCGGAGGAGAAAGCGTCGCACCACCTGCCAAAGTCTCAGCGCAGGTTTAACTAAATTAACCTTGAATCCCTTCCTCTCCTCCCCTGACTGCTCACCTCTCTGTGATCTAGCGAGAGATGGAAAGTTGCTCCCAGCGAGGGAGAAACAGAGGTTCAGAGCAGTGAGGATGAGAGGGAGATTGAATGGGGTTATGTGGCAGGACGGTGCGTGTGATGACCCGGCGTCCATGCATGACGGTGCATCGTTTCATCGCTGAAATCATATAGGGTTGGCTAAGGTCTTCAGGCACACACACCACGCACACAGATCATAAGGTTGCTCAAGTTTCAATATCAATGCCTTGCGATGTGCCTCCTCTTTTCTATGTGTGGTTTCCTCCACCATCGGACCATATATTTATATGTATTAGTGCTTGATTTTTGTATTGATAATATTTTAGGATTGCCTCTTGTTTTTATTGAGGTTACTCTGGGTGGTATCTCTGTGTATTCTATTTTTATCTGTCTAGTACTCTCTACTAATTAGACTAGCACCTGTGTCCTAATGATTATTGATTATTATTGATGTATTTAAGGGAGTCGACATTTTGCTTTATACCCTGATAAAGACAGTGTTGCTCGAAACATTGTTTTTTTTAAGACAATAAAGAATTGTTCATCAGAGCTATGGGAGTGCAGCTACTATTTTTTACTTTGAATCTTTGTTCCTGCCCCCCACTAATACTGGTGTGCGTTTCTATTCTATCTATTTTGAATATCAATGCCTGAAATCAACTGTAGGAGTCTAGTAAAACAATGGTGAATCTTCTTGGTGGGGAATATCAAAAATCTGGTATAGTCTCAGTCATATCCTAGTCCTCGTATCTATCTGGTATTCCTACATTTCCTCCATCCCCCCTAGATGTTGCTAATTAAAGCTCCCATCCTGGGAGCCTCAAGGCCCCGTTCATTACAATGCCAAGACTTCTGCCTTGGATCAAACTCTATTACCACCCCACGCTGACTGCCGTAACTCTGTTAGCAATGGGGAGAGTTGAATTAGATTGAACTGGAAATGGGTGGCTCCCCTACATGCAGCTCTGTCTAATTCCTGCTTTGCCATGGTATGGTGTCATCAGTCTGTTTTGTTCCCTCTGGCTAACCATTATATATCCCCACTGCGCTGATTATTGTCACCCAGGCACAGACAGTAAGACGCCTGTCTAGACGAGTACCGCACAGTAAAGGCAGGTGTACGGTAGCATTGTATTGTTGAGTGTATTGAAGCTGAGTGATTCACTGTCTAAACAATAGGGTGCGGATAAACCTTGGTATGGATCATAGGGTGAATTTACGTTGTAGAAGTGTAGCTCGGCTCTCTAAGATGCTGCCTTTGTGCATTCTTTCAGGCAGGGCAGAAACTGTAAAGCATTTAATAACGACAGGCCAGCAAGAGAAAAGACACTGACATTGAAAAATAAGAAAGGACGGGTTATGCAATATATATTCAAGCCTTGCAGCCAGGGAGGGGAGGCAAGAATGTATTAGAATAGACTAATGTTGTGCTCCTTATCTTCTCTGACCTACAAGCCAGCCAGAGACCACCAGCTCTACCGGGAGAGAGCAGTAAGACATGTAAGATACAAAAACTCAGAGACGAGGCACAGACACACAGTGGCCCTTAGGGTGTTACCGGCATCGTCCGGGTGTCATCAGCACCCGGCGTTGACGCTCGCTCCTGAAAGCAACTTTCCATTTGGCCGCTGTCCAAATTGGGACATTATCTGCTGCTACTGTTCACTTCAAAGGCAGATGAAAGAACCCACACATTACACTGTGGCCATGTTGTTCCTTCGATTACACAGACGCCTTACATAACCACATACCTGTTTGATGTCACATTACCTGAATAACAAAGACATCCACACAGCAGCCAGAAGAGAAAAAACACACTATTTTTCACTTCTACCAAGGCTAATGCTTGCCTTTTTCCTGGTAAAGTTGGGGACGAATGCAAAACAACAACAGCGGATGTGTATAATAAATCTTTATTTGCCGACACAACGCTCATTTGTTTGTGTTGCCAGCGATGTTTGGCAGTGATGAAACACAGTGACATGAAACATATGCTGGGAAATGCTGAGAAATATTGCTTAATTACAGATGCAGGCCCAAAGCTATACATCAAAACTACTGTTTTTCTAAGGGTGCCTTCCTTCACCGTATTCTTTATCCTCTTCTCTCCCTTCCCCCTTTCATTCCATAAGCAAATGTTGTGCATGAATAGGACAGGTAAGTTGATTTCTGTCTTGTCCAGTGTAGACAATAGTAACCCATATTTAACCAGACAGGCTGATGTAAATAGGAACAGCCTGGGGGAGTAAAGAAGGAGTCCATAGTACACACACGTACACAGATACATGCATACACACACACATACACACACCACTGCCCAGGTCAACAGCAGTCTCTACTAGAGCAGTTGGGAATGTATTCACCCACCAATTAACAAGAAAGTCAGAAAGAAGTTTGTGGTTTAAACTGCGTTATTAAATCAATCTGTGTTTTTGCTGATGTGTGCTATTGGAAATGTGAGTGTGTGTGTGTGTGTGTGTGTCCGATAATGAAAACAGAATAAAGGGCAGTGGAGAAGTGTGGCGTGTCTCTAGGAAATTGCCTTTTCACCGGCCGCACACAGTGGAGTATTTCCATTTCCCTCTTTATCTACAGGCAGACGGTGATAGCGATGGATAACTTTTTGTCTGTCTCTCTCTCTCTCTCTCACACACACACATACACATACACAAACACACACTTTTCTCCTCGGTGTCTGAGTGCAGGAGGAGGCTGAGTGTCCGCTGTCTGATTTAAAACATGGATGTGACCGTGCATTAAGGAGCGATAAGGGCATGACAGATGAATCTCAGTGGCACAGACAGCGCTGTGTTTGGACGGCAACAGATGGCCCACCAAAGTCTTCCGCTATGCGATGTGTTGCACATCCAAATGTACCATGAGTTTCTTCCTTCATTACGACCCCTCGGTGTGCTCCGGGAGAGGAACGGCAGCGTGGAAGATGAAAGTTTGGGAGTTGTCAGGAGTTGAGCTGTGCCAGCAATGCGTCTCCAGGTAGTCAGCTGGGACCTGGCGGAGCGTGGGCATAAACAGCAGGGACTCCATCCTAATGTGATGAGCTGTGCTGTAGTCTGCACACAGCCACGTTGATAATTAAGCTCAGTGCGCCTCTGGGAAATTATGCTAATGACGCTTCTCCGACTACCTACATTTCTTGAAACGTTTGGCTAGAGGTGATCACGTACGCAGCGGCAACTAAAACACGACTCTGTAATAAATGTGTCTGAAAAAAAAATTAAGAGAGCAAAAGGGATGGGGAGAGGGAATAGAGGAAGGAAGAGATGAGTTTTAAGCCATATGAGATTCAGGGAAACATTTTGGCAGAGCTACCTGTCATTGTTCATGTATTTTGCCTCCATTTTCATCAATGATTATTGTGCAAAGAAGAATGCAAGAGAGTGCATGTGTGTCTGTGCTCTGTTTTTGGGGCCATAGGATAGGAAATTCTCTTTTGTGGAGAAATGGTACCACACCAAGGTCTACAGGAAGGATACAGGGATGAAGGAGAAGAAATCAGTCTGTCCTGGTCCAGTCAGGAAGGACATGAGACAGAGACACAGTTATCCTCCACAGAATTATACTGAGACGGGGAGAAAAAGAAAGCGGCGAGAAATACTGATGCAGTTGAAGGTGAAGGAGGAGTGTTCGGCGTCTCAGCGAGGAGACGTGAAGATCAGGAGCCGGTGATGAGCAATAGCTGCTTCTATTCACTAAAAAGATTAAACGAGCAAATAACATCACCGGGGAAGAAAAAAAATTCAATTTGTTTGGTCCAGCCTGCTTTTTAGGCAGCACAAAGAGGTGAGGCGGACAAAGGGAGCGTGCTCAGAATGGCTACGACACCTGTTCTAAACTGCGGGGGGAATAGCTTGTCGGAACCTCGTGCGAAAGCGGCGTGTTAGAGGAGAAGATCACACCGGATTCAATGGACTGGTCCTCTGCTGGCTAAATGGAGGCAAAAACCTGTTGACCTTGAGAGCCAGGCAAAGAGAGATAAAAGAGTGAGAGAGGGAAGGAAGAGGGACAGAGAAGAGAGAGCCAATGAGGAAATAAAATACAGGGAGTCAGGAGAGATTAGCGGGGCGGTAAAATAGCTTCTACTATCTTTAGAGTGAGTGGGCCTGGCCATTCAGTGGTCAATCAGAGCTCAGTAATAGGTCTGTTTATCACTGAGTCATTCAGACGGCGCTCTGCTCATACAGAGTACTGCATGGGTGGTGAAGGCCACAGTCCAGAGCTTACTTTGCATGGGCATGGAAATCTTCTGTATATTCACATAGATGAATATACCGAAGTTGGACTTGTATAAACTTTAGATTAGATTAGATGATCAGGTGAAGCTTTAATGATTCCCTGTGGAGAAATTGGATGGTTGCAGCAGCAGAGAGAAGGAGATAGATAAGAACAGAGCAAATACAGAGTATTGGAGATAAGACAACAAGAAATTACAACAAGAGAATATATTGTGAATACTTCAACAGATAAAGGAATATAAATACAGCGCCATTGTTGATTTAAAGCATTGTGCAAGCATGACCAAACAATCCTTTTACAGCCTCAAAATAAACGTGTTAAACTCACGTTTAGTATTGTATCAAAAAGTCAAATAATTAATTTGAGAGTGAACATGTGTCTTCAATCCAATGACATAACATACATAAATCAAGAAGTGGGGTGCCACTGTTTCAACAAGGCTGTGCCTTCACCCAATTATAGATTGAGGCAAGAGAGACAAGAGAGAAAGAAAGAACAAAGCAGTGAAGCGATGACTGGAATGAAGAAAGAAAGAAAGAACAAGCAGGCTTATTTGGACACCGCCTTTCCAGCCTCAAAACAAAGACCGCCTCAAGTATCCGTCTCCCAGCTCCCAGAGCATGCTGAGCCATCTGAACTCACGCTTATGAGTGTGAATCTCCGTCCTGGGAGCACTGTAGCGAAGACACATGAATCTCCACGCTGCATCCAATCTATCATCTTAATTACTTCCATTTCCATATCTCCGTCCCTTTTTTTTATGTTGCAAATTAATTTACACCTCAGACAAATTGCTTGTCCTTGACTTGCTTATCCCTTGTGCGGCAACCCACGGCGCACGCGGGTTGTGTCGGTGCACACCCCGAACCAAAACCAATCTGTCGCTCAATCCATCCATCCCGCCTCGTAGATTGAATTAGCAGAGGAGACAAAGTACTTCACGTGCGCGGATGGGAAAATAAATAATAATAATACATGGGAGAAGACGCGAGGAGATCGAAGACATCAATCAACTGTGAGGAGTTTGTCTTAGCGTGATAGCGGTTGATTTCAGCGTGTGTTGTGAGGAATGAGGAAACAGCGGTTTGTATGATGAACTCTGAACATCTGTCCCTGTGCTGCATGTGGCTGGCTGGTGAAGGTGATATTGTGTGTCTGTGTGTATATGTGTGTATATGTGTGTGTGTATACCCCTGTGTATTTGACATTAACCCCGTGATTGTGTTGACAGCCCTTGGCCCTGAGGCTAAGCCCTTAAGCCAGATGTCTCCTGGGTTCAGTAGCTGCCCCGGGTCCAAGAGGGAATGTCAGCTGCGAACGTCAATGCAGCTACTCTACTATGTGCTTTGTGTATCCAGCCATGTTGTGGCATTACTGTTCAAATCTTCATCCAGTGTACCACACATACAGTCAGTGTGCCAACCGTTCAGCTCAATTCAATAAACTCTATTCGTCCCTTCAAGGTAATTTTCATGCCAGGCGTAAAAAAACATATGAAAACACATGAAAACAACACAGCAGATTTGGTGGATGTGGTCGAATAAACACACATTTAGACGTAAAAACTAACCACACCAACAAATTTGATATAATATACCCTAGGACTCAACTCACCACAAAATACCACAGGTGTAATGAAAAGTGCAAAATGCATGCATTCACGGGGAGTGCTAAGGACAGCGTACTTATTTTCCAATTGACTGCCACGCATTTTTCAAATTGCAGAATGTATTTTGAATGGCTTTTCCAAGTCCGAGGGTTTTGAAGCTCACTCAGCACATAGAGGACCCTGTAATTCAAGTGAGAAAATGAAATGGAAAACACTGCAACTGGAATTACGGCGGTTCTGACAGGACAGCGGCGAAATTCTGCTGTCGTTTCACCAACGTTGTGTAAATGGATTTTGCATCCTTAGACATTTTTAAAAAGCTGTCCCTTTGGCAGTGTGTTTATGAGGCGGTGGAATGGAGAAACGGACAAAAAGGAGATGAGGAGCTAGGCACCTGAGCACAGTAACTAAAGATGAGCTCCCGTTAATCAGTGTGCATGTGTGCCTGTGCTTTTGTGATTGTTTTTACATTAAGGTAAATGGGGAGCGGCCACAAAGCATCCATAGCTGTGCTTAGCTTCTTTTTAGGCAGAGTGGAGCACTTTCAGTAGTTGAGAAGGACAAGGAAGAAGAGGCTGGGTTTGATGCTACGCATGTGGTTGACAGTTTACAAAAACAACAACCAGAATGAAAATGCAGAGAGCACCGGTAGAAAAGTTGGTAGGAGTTGTAACTCTGACCATGAAAAGTCAGTATGGAGCGCATTGGCTGTATTGTGGGAGTTTCTGCTGAGTGTCTGAGAGTTAAGCAGGCAGTATATTTGCTGCAGAAATGAATTTCAGCAGGTTCTTACGCAGAAAAGGACACGTTTACAGAAAAAACACAGCTGCATTGGCTTCAGGCTTCAGTGTGCACAGGCTTGCTGACTAAACTCAAATTCCTCACATCCTCCACCGTGTGACCGTCTGCAATCGGTCTAAAATATCATGTCTGCTTGTGTTGCCTTGTGGAAAAGCTTCTCCTTTCCTCTTCCGGTTCATTGTCTTTGTTTACATCTTGTGCTAAACTCGCCGTGCTGGATCCTGCTTTGATTTAGCAGACGAACATACCATTGCCTTTTTCTTCTTTGTTTCCTTTGTTCACCGCTATTTCCAGTTTGCGTTTGCGCATTGCAAGACCTGCATTTCATTAACAGCGCAAAATGCAGTTGAGACAGCACTTTTTCTATAGAAAAGTGTAATAGTGGGAACATTATAGCGCTTATAGCACCTTAAAGGGTTCTGCTATGGTAGAAAGAAAGAAAGGGGGTGGGGGGGGGCAACGTAATGAATTCCTCCAGGAGACAAGGAGCCCCGCTGGGCTGCTGTAATGAAGCTCTGCCCTGCCGTCACTCCCTGACCCACTGGCATTAAGGGAAAATGGAAACCATTACCTTCAGCCTTCACCTCAACGGCCTGCCTAGTGGGGGACCTGGGGTGGGCATAGTGTGTGTGTGTGTGTGTGTGTGTGTGTGTGTGAGAGGGGGGGGCAGGGGATCCAGACCAGACAGCACTCGTAAATAAATAACATCTCTGTCAAGACATTGACAGGCTATAGTCTATAGCAGGTGTTTGTGTGTGTTTGTGTGTGTGCGTCCTGTAAATAATGCCAGAGATGCTTAGAGAGCCTTAACAATGTAGTCTATGTGTGACTTTTAATGAGAACTTTCGCCTAGAGACAATTCGGTTCAGACACACACATACGCGCGGACACACACACACACACACACACACACACACACACACACACACACACACACACACACACACAGGATAGAGAGAGAAAACAGGGTTTTAAAGAAGATTGGATGTTCCCTCTCAGCCACATTCCAGATGAAGTCTCTAAAACCGCCAAGGGATCTAAACAGCTTCTTTTACAAAGAGAAGTGTGTTTGTGTGTGTGTGTGTGTGTGTGTGTGTGTGTGTCAGTACGCCTCTACTACACTCAGCCTTGGTTGAATGCATCTTGTTGTTGGGAGTGGAGCATCTTTCTTTGTTGTGGATTTCCAACAGAGTAAACAAACCATGGTCCTCGGGTGTGTGTGTGTGTGTGTGTATATGTGATTTCCACTGCAGTCCGTTTTGTCACATTTCTCAGTTGCATCTGGAAGCCATTGTTCAAAAGTGTTGAAATACATGGCGCCCCGAGGGAGCGAGAACAAAGGGAAGCTTTTGTCTTAATTCTCCGCAAATGATATTTTGCAGGCTGCCTTTGTAATGGATGTGTCGGCTTTAGAGGCAGGGTCCTCCACTGCTGGCTGCTCTGTCAAATTGGACCGCCAGTGGCTTGTGATCATTTGATCAGCAGATCTCTGGGATCAAGCTCATTACAAGAGATGGAGCACCGGAGCGGCCGGCTACAGCTACCGGTTAGAGATGAACCCTCTAGATAAGATGGCTTTCTTTGCTCTACTTTATCTTCCTCACTGTTCTTCCCTTTCCTCCTTGTCCACTGCCTATCCACTTCTCCTGTATTCTCCTCTTCCTTCCCTCTTCACCAAAATCATCCATGTGTTGCTCCAGTGCTCCATGCTAACACTTTAGCATATAGTATGATAAGTGATAGTAGGCGACTAGAATTATCCAAAGTAAGAAGACTGACCATTTAGTAATAAAATGCTGTCAGTAGTTTTTATTATGTAGCCTGTAAAAATAAAATATCATCAACTTAATGTAGCTGATGTAGACGGGTTTCATTTTGGAACTATTCCAGGTGAGCAACCATGTATTCATCTGCTGTGCAGTGATTTTTAGCTGTAGCCTACACAGTGTCCCATTACTCACCACCATGTTAACTTCCTATGGAAACAGGGAAATATACTTTGTGTACATTTTACCAATCTCCTGCACAAAACTACCAGATTTAGCTGCATATCATTTCAGATTACTTACTCTTTATCTTTAGAACTGCGACAATTTCTCGTTTTCTCACTTTTGAGATAATGCTAGTCGCCTACTATCACTCAACATAGTGTATGCTAAGTGTTAGCATGGAGCACCGGAGTAAACAATCTACCTTCTTCCCTCTGCCATCTTCCATCCATCTCTGCATACGCGAGTTCACAGATGATGGGCATAGTGTGACACACAGGTGCACACACACAGGTGCACACACACACACACACACACAGGCACACATCCTAATGACATCTCGTCAAGGGCTGTCCATGCTAATGGAGTGTCGGGGGACATCAGCAGTTCCCCTCAACCTCCTCCCTCCCTTCTCATTGGACAAACAGGTAAATGAGCCCTGCTGAGGCATCCAGATACTTGGTTGTCCCTAGCAACATAAGGACATTAAACACAACCCCCACATCCCTCTCCCCATCCCCAAGCCACCCACCCCTATTCCCTAACCTTTTCTCCCAAGATGAAGGGAAAACTGAAACTTGGTCTGATAGAAGGAGAAGACAGGGAGACCAGAAAAGGAAATAAAGGTAACACTTTATTTTACAGCCCGCTAATTAGGGTGTAACTAGTTTGTAATTATGGGCTAATAAAATAGCAATGCTGTAGTTACAGGGTAACAAAACAGGAAGTTCAGGAATTAAGGGGTAACAATTTTGTAATTATGAGAGACTTATACGGTACTTGTAGCTATTTTCGTAATTACAGCGTACTTAAAAAAATATTACAGGGTACAATAACATAATCGGGGGGACTAAACAAATGTTATCGGTGCTTAAAGGTTAATGCACTGTAAAAAGGCCATTGTAAAGTGGTATCCATGTTTCTTGGGTTGATGCACAGGTTGTTCTGGAAAAAAGAAATTCTACACCTGAAAAGCTGACTCAAACATGAATAACTTTTCTTTTTGTTTTCCTAAAGTATCCCCTCAGATATGATAGTAAGTAAGATTAGAGTGAGCTCTTTTGGCTTAAAACAGTGAAAGTGCAATAGGAATTAGCAATTAAATAGATGTTTTCATCTGATGAATCATAATGCAGCATTTCTTTCAGCATCCATGCAAATGGTCGCTCGACTCAATGCCCTTCATGACGATCGCCATGAAAACATCAACTGCATGTTTGCGAAAGTCCTGAATAAGGAGCAATACCTTTATGCTGAAGCCTCTAGTTTCTCTGGAGTGCCTGCTGAGCTCGACTGTGACCTTTCACCTCAGTCTGCTGTTGGTCTCGGCTCCAAACCTGCTTGTGGATTTGAGAGCCTCAATATTTGGGAACCAATAGTCAGCACAGCTTCATCAGCATGCAAACTTCTCTTGGATATGGACAAAGGAGACCTTCCTCCCACAGAGAAAGAGTCTCCTCTCATGACTGAAGTCACAGCGTTAGGTGCTGGAGCATCCATCCACCCAGCTCAGCATGTTGAGGCTCAGTCCAACCTGCTCCGCCTTGTTGAGGCTCCATCCCATGAGGCTCAAACTGATGGCTTCACAATCATTGAGAGATTGAGGCTGCTTCAGCAATCCCCCTTTGGTTTTGACGATGACTACCACCTGGAGGCAGTTGGAAAGAGATACCTCTATGCCCCTCCAGGTGACACATCTGGATTTGTGGCTGACTGCTGCTCACCCTGTGGATCCACTCTGGGCTGCCTGGATGAGTGGGAGCCACTGGTCAAATCCCACTTTGACTTGGAGAAGGAGGGATTTGGTGAGGAGCTCCTCTACGCTTCATCACATCTCTCTAGATTTGTAGTTGACTGCTCCCCACAACATGGGCCGACTCTGGACCAGCTTGATAAATGGGAACCTGACCTGACAATATCTCCACCTCAGAGGAGGTTCTCCCCGTCTCTCTTGCTGAAAACACCCTGATTCACCTGCTTCAGGAAGGATCAACCAACCTGCTTCAGGAGTCTCAGGCTCCAGCCATCCAGGTTGAGGTCAAAGGCTCCACCAAGCCTTGTGGTTGAAACTGTAAAGGACACCAAGGATCTGTCCGGTCTGACCCTGGAAAAGACACTTTCACCTGTCCAGCTGATCAAACCTGCAGGACCTCAGAGTTCCAGTGCCAAAGACAGCCTGTTGACTAAACCAAAGAAGAAGAAGCGTGGCTTCTTTTCTTGGCTATCCCACATATTCCGGAGGAAGACCAAGAAATCTGCTGACAACATGGCTGCAACAGCAGAGATGCTGCTGCAACAGACCTGCAAACAGAAGCAGATGAGCCAAAGTCCTGCTTGACTGCCCTTTCACCTGCAGTCCACTTCTGAACTCCTGTCATCTTCCTATCCACTTTACACTATTGAACAACTGAATCATTTTATTTGTTCAATACATTTATTTGCACACTACTGTTATAGTGTCTTTGCGCATTTCTTCAAAACACACCTTTATTCCTGCAGTTATGCGTGACCTGTAGCCTAACGCAGTGAAAGTGTAATGGAATTAGTAAATATATGTTGGCCATTAACATTTTCTATACCTCTATTACTAACAATATAATCAATATTTATTCTAAATGTGGCCATTTCCACTGAGAGTCCATTTTGCTTTTAATATACCACTTGTTTTCTGTAAAAAAAAACAAAGAAAAAAAACATGAAATTATTATTATTATGGCAACACTTTATATTACACCTTGCTAATTACGGTGTAACTAGTTTGTAATTATGGGGTACTAATAAAATAACAATGCTGTAGTTACAGGGTACCAAAACAAGAAGTCTGGAATTAAGTAAGTATCAATTTGTAATTATGAGAGATTTATAAGGTAGTTATGGTGTAACTATTTTCATAATTACTGCATAGGGGTTAGGGTTAGGGTTATAGCATACACAAAAAATATGGAACTTCAACACACAGTCTCAACATATAAGAACTTGATTGAATGTAATATGCAGCACCGACAACATTTGTCTTGTCCCCGCTTATTACGTTTTTGCATCCTGTAATTATTTTTTAAGTATGCAGTAATTACAAAAATAGTTACACCATAACTACCTAAATCTCTCAGAATTATAAAATTGTTACCCCTTAACTTACTAGTTACATGCTGACGTTAATTAGCGGGCTCTAAAATAAAGC
>NW_027278817.1:0-10000 GCF_046629955.1 Centroberyx affinis | reverse complement strand
CACACATACACACATACACAGCTGTATCTTCCCTCATAAATAGTCTCTCTTACGCTCTTGGCACTTGGGTGCAAAAACTGAATAACCTGGAATGGAGTTAGTCACCGGGAGGCTTTTTAACATTATGCTTTGTTTTGGAGCTGCAGACACACTCACCCAAAGGGAGGAGCAGGGCCACTTGCCTGTCACGCAGTCTGCGGGAAGATGAATAGGCAGAAGACAAAGCCAGGTGGAAAACCCTGACTGGTCACCTTTTAATAACAAGGACTCCTGGCCTTAAAACAGCACTTAACATCTTCACTGTGTGCATACATTCCCTCATCCCAAAAGCATCTCACGCACGTCTGCAAAACGCCCTGGGTGAGGGTGGTGACATGGCAAACACAGACCGAGCCACATGCGGGGGTTTCATTATTAAATGGCCCTGTGACAACACACACACACACACACACACACAAAACACAAAATTTACTGCAAATCATCCTCTCTGCTGCAAATCATCCCCGTGCCATTTTCAAATCCTCTTCATCACCCTCTCCCCAACCCCCTATCCCCTTCCCCACACACACACACACACATTATCCCCAATTTGGCTATAACCAACACACATAAACACTGTGCTGCGTTCCCTCGTGTCAAATTACCATGATAACTGGGGTGTTTATCACATAGCACAATGACTGGTTAACATCTTCAGTGGCCGTTCTATTAACAGATTTATCGCTAAGCAACAGTGGAAAAACCCCACCCCCCAATCACACATACACACACACATGAAGACACACACACACACACACACACTCTTTCACGTTCCCTGTCCCCTTTAAAAGTAATGGGGCTGTGTCTAATTTGGAGGGTGTTTGACAGACAGCATTTTAATGACCCAGAGCCCGGGTGAGGACTAAAGCTGACAGAAGCATCTACAGGCCTTCTATCATGTCAGGGAGAAAGACTTCAAGCAGTCACATAAACATGGTGGCTATGGGGGGAGGGGGGAGGTTGCTATTATCATACCATTAAATCCAAGGGCTGTGAATAAGCAGCTCATACAGTTCAGTGTGTAGGGTTAAAAAAAAAACAACTGAAAAAAAGGGAAGACAAAAGCTTTACGATGACATACTGGATCCAAGGCAAGCCCCCCGACTTCTCCCTGTCTTCACCATAATGCTATACTGCAGCACTCTGGGAGTACTGAGTACCATGTAATGAGAATAACTATGCAGCTTTAGTCATGAAATGCCTAATTAGCCATTAGCATGCACTGAAAGGCGGCTATGAGACCATCACTGTCTCTTCTACACAATCCCCCACTGAGCTTACACAATACAGGACGTACTCAGAGGATCCTGACGACGGGGCGAGCTGTCAGCCTATCAGATGTCTACTTCCACAGTTCAGGTCCCAGCTAAGAGACCGCGATCGGGTTTCCGTTCCATCGCGCCGGTCCAATACACCCACAAGTGCTGCAGCCTCCTGTTCTAATTTTGTGGGTTAATTAAACTGCAACTGTCTGCTGTTTACAAGAATGTAGCCATATGCAGTCCATATTACCCCCACCGAGTCTTACATTTCGTATTCAGAAGAATGGGCTTTAACTGCATGCACACACACACACACATATACACACAAACACACACACACTCTATTTTAATTGTGTATTGTGTTCCCTGTCATTAGCAATTTTCTCTGTCTATTTCATGATAATTAGGTGGCTCGATTTGGTGCCCGTCTTGGCTAATGAGAGGTGATGTGCTGAGACTGAGCATGTACAGAAAAGGGCTTATAATTACTAAAGACAATACAAATCTACTACTAAGTAATAATAATAATGTGATGCTCTATCGATCCCCACAAGGGAAATCCACAGGGAGGTCAGAGGTCAAGGTCAGATACAGAACAGCACCCATGCAGCTGGTAGGGATTCAGTGCCTTGCTCAAGGACTCTTTAGCAGGGCGGGTGCTGTTTGACATGGGGGTTTGAACCCAGGGCTTGTGGTTGAAGGATGGTCTTACACACAGTGCAACTGGTGTGTGGGTGTGTGTATGTGTGGGTTATACACATTTCACGGCTGCATTTGTGGTGCATTGACGTGTTTGGCTTGTACTGTGTGTGTGATTGGTTTATTGATGTCTGGGTTGGGTGACCACTGAGCCCGTAATGACCATATACCACTGCAGGATCAGAACCAGACAGAGGCACTGCAGCACTTATCTTGGCGGTGAAAAACCCTGTCATTGATCGAACAGTCAACTAAATATGCAGACCTGCACCCACAGATCTGGACAGCAGAGTATGATGTATGTGTGAAGTAAATATCACCATAAAACCTCCAGGCGTCACCAGCCGCCGTGAAAGAGCGGCCACTGACAGCCTCGCTGCTTTCCTCTGTGTGAGCCAAAACAACTGAGCTCTGTCATAACTTCTTTATACTTCTGCGACATTCACCCTGTTAGCGTTGCAGACGAATTCTTTTGATCGACAACTGTGGCAACCGCTGCACGTTCTGCAGTTGAAATGTTCTGTCAGTGCATGTAACAGATGCAGAAAGCCTCTGCAGGCTGCACAAACGCCCACAACCCCCCTCCTCCTCCGTGTCCAGCCCAACAAAGAGACGCCCAAAATGCAGAACCATGAATCAGACATTATCCTCCCTCACTAAATAAATATGACCAGGGTGCCCGGTGCGAGCCAGCGCCTGCCTGTGTTTCTATCAGCGTGTGCTACCATCGCCCACATCACCGCCCATGCACAACCCGTGCCCACCCAATGTGCCATCTGCCTTGGCAGTAAACTGAGCCAGACCAGACCATTGCTCCAAAGGGGGGGGGTGGAGGAGGGTGGAGTGGTGGTGGTGGTGGAGGGGGGGTGCTCCAGATGCTCCTCTCTCCAGCTGCAGCCTGTTGGCAATGTCACGGCACGCCCCTGGATTAATGAGCCCCCCCCCCCCCCTTCCTCTGCCTTTTCCTTGGGCCACTCTCCCACTATCTGTATGGTTCCTGCCAAGCCCATTATCCATGCACGGTTTAAGTCAAAATGCCACACGCTCGCTAACTGATCGATGGGGTCTTAAACGGTGGGGAGCCATTCAACCAAAGGGGTGGGGGTGTGTATGCATGTGTGTGTGTGTTTGTGTGTGTGTGTGTGTGTGTGTGACAGACAGTGTCACGCAGCCCATGTTCCCGCTCCCATCCCCATTTCTCCCAACCGTCTGTATGGATTTACGTGGTCGGCCTGTGGGCCAGGGCCCATCGATTACAAACAGCCAACCAATCACGCTGACAGGCAGCCGGGTCGGGAGCGCACCTTGGCTTTTAATAGTCCTACCCGCAACACGCATGTTCACGTGTAAAGCCGAGCACGGACACTAAAACACTGCAGCAAACACGCACTGACACTCAGCAGGCAGCCCCTGTAACCTTGTGTATCTACATAATGAGACAGACAAAGACATAAACAGACCAAGACACACACAAATTCTAGCAGTCACAACACACACACACACACACACCAAAACAATGCTTTTTCCATTTAAGCCTAAGCTTTCTAGCGCCTTGTCCTGTGTCTCTCTTCAACTGGTGGGCTGAGTAGCAGCATGAAAAATACCAGCAGAGGAAATGCAAATGACCTTGTCTCATCTCTAAGCAAACAGTGGGAGATTAAATTAAGGCTCCCTGCGACTTGGGAAGTGCTCCTTTTCCTGTCTTGCTGGTTGTGTGAGGGTGTGTGTGCATGTGTGTGTGTGTGTGTGTTTGTGTGTCTAGCTAGCCAAGGCTGTGCGGAGTCAATGCCTTTCTATCCTTGTTATCTATCTATCTATCTTGTTAAACTGTTTACCCTCTGTAATATTTGAATCTTATGTGAATAATAGTTTAATTTAGTGAATCCAAATAAAACTTTAGAAATATGCAGCTATGTGTTTTTGTTTTGTGTGTGTGTGTGTGTGTGCATGACTATGTATGTGCACAGCCCTCCCGTGTTGCTCTTCTGCTGTCTGTGGATCCAGCTCTTTGTTTGGCCCGCTCCATTGTCACGACCATTAATAGGAATCCAAGGCCGTTTAATAATTCACACTGCAGTAGGCGGCTACGGTAAACAGGCAACAACACAAGCTCCTACTGAAATCCCATTATCTGCCAATGAATTATTCCCATCTTACATCTGTCCCAGCTCTTACACACACACACACACACACACACACACACACACACACACACACACACACAAAACACATATGCACATGCATCACGCTTCCTCATAATCTTCCTAATGGCCCAACCCTAAGCAGACTAAACCTGGAGGCTTGTCGCGGCTCTGAGGCACTTTCCATTATTAGAGCAGTGAAATGGAGACCCCATTGGCCTCTGGGATGGGCTGCTAAGCCCAGGGATATTATGATAATGGCAGTGCTATGGGGAGTAAATGCCACGGCTGCTGATGTGCACCCTGTTACCTTGCTGTTTGGATACAATAACAGCGGATTGGCTTCAGGTTTGGCTTGCTGCATCTTGATCTAAGCATTTTTTCTATGCTTATTTGCCTTAATGTGTGTTTCCTTTGTTGCATCTAACAACCTTGTTTCTCATGCTTTGTTCCTCCCATTGCTTCGTCATTGGAAGTGAGGCAACAGAGAGGAGTCAGGTGGGCATCTGAAGTAGAGGCTGGATGAGGTAGGTGTATGGAAAGAGATTAGTGCCTGCAGAAATTGTATTTGCATATATTTGAATTTGTCATGCTCATGTTGAACCATTGATTTAAAAAATGAAAATGAAAATGAAATGAGTTCACAAATTAAATTTGTCAGGCACATTTTGAAATGGAATACAATGGCTTGAAATTGAATGTGGTTATTATTCAATCTAACATTTACAATTTCAAATTCAGTTTTCTCTGTTCAATTCACATGTCACATTTCACATCTGGGGACTTAGGAAATGTAAATAAGCAAAGATTCATTCCAACACTATCAGAGAACATACTGGTATTACTGCAGCTAGTTTTCTACTAGCCTGAGTTCCCAATTGAAAGGTAGCTAATGGAAGTGCAGAAATGAGACAAAAATTTTAACTGTCTAGTGAAAACTAGCTGTAGTAGCACCAGTGCCTTAAATATTCAATTTATTCATTTAAAAAAATAATTTTTTAAATCAACGGTTCAATATGAGCAGTACAAATTCAAATTAATGCAACTCAGATACAATCTCTGCTGGCACTAATCTCTTTCCATATAGGCGGTCCAATGATCTTATGCATGGTGAAAGACAGAGAGGACTTCCAGTGATTCTGATGCAGAGAAGATGATGTTAACTGGACAAAGCTTCTAGCTTTCTGGAAGCCTGGTTTCTGCTTGATGAGCTTTACCTGCTCTATTAAAACGAAGACATGCAGTTGCTTTTAACAATCCCCTTCACCCACTGTACTGTGGGATATTATTGTTCTATAAGGCACAGACCTTTCTCAGTGTTTAAACAAGACATGTACCCACACAGCAGCCTCCAACAACCAGGAGGGAGCGGCTCTTTGTCTGGCTGCCTGCACCCAGCTAGTTATGCACACACACACACACACACACACACACACACACACACACACACACACACACACACACAGAAATGCTCCTCTCGCAGACAGAGGAGAGAGTCCCTATTTGTCATCTGCTGAGATTATACCTTTCACCATCAGCAGCACAAGGATGATGTGAAAGCTATATGGATTTCTGTTATCAAACATGTAACGGTTCGGATGCCCCTGGTTACTCATGTGGAAAACTGGAAATGTTTGGAGATCCGTTCGGTCCCCTTTCAATCTCTTAAAGGTAAACTGAGACACTCCCAAATCCCAAACTGCCTGGCGGTACATAGAGCACTTTGGCTAAACCTTATTCATTTTCAGTAACAGCTAATAGGGAATGAGCTATTAAGAAGTTGCTGCTCAGCACTGGAATTGAAAGCGCTTTATACAGTAAGCAGCTGCCTCCGGAGCCAAGACGTGTCAAGTGCATACCATCCATTTAACTAACTGCTTCAATTGAGATAATGGAGCAGAGGTGGAGGAACAAGTAACGGCCACCATTGCTGTGTTGCTCGCAATTCAGATCCCACAGTTGTACTGCAACAACAAAAAACCTGTTTTCCCTCGCCCTTACTAAACATTTTGAATCATACTAGCTGTCTCGCCTCTGTGGCTCCCTGAGCTCGTTTCCCCTGTCTTTGCTATTCCACTGTGTTTGATAGCCCACAGATTAAATCTTAATTGACCTTGCAGGGCCAGGCTGGTTTGGAAAACTCCACAGCAGCCTCCTCTACAAGGATTAGGCAGTAGAGGAAAGCACATACATACATACACACACACACACACACACACAGCCAAAAGGAGCATTCTGGCTTCTTAAGAGTACTCAGACATCCTGAGAAAAACGAACACGCTCTGGTTATATGATGCTTGAAATGTGGTTATCTTGCCAACCAAAGCTGTTAACATTAGAATGGAGCTGTAAAGAAGCCACAAGCAGCGTCATTTAAACGAACACGTCTGCCGGTCCTGCTCGGTCGCTCGAGGGTTTCGGTGACCCGGTCACGGCGTAACCTTTCCCTTCTGTTACAGTTCACAAATCTCTCTGCACTCAGCCCCGGGGCTGTTAGGCATTCGTCAACAAGATTGCCACGTTATGAAAGAGCCAGATTTTAGAGCAAACATGGGAAGGCGCGAGCTGCCCTACTGGCAACCTCTACCCGCAGACGTCTGCAGCAGCACATTAGCAGACATCTTTTATTAGCGCTATTAGAGCACGAGATATGTTTTTCATATCCAGGCCATGTTAATGCGAGGTTAGATGGATGATGATGATGCCCGGCATGGAGATCTCGCGTCTGATTTGCAGAGGTTGACAATGAGGGCTTCATTAGCATAATGAATCTTCAGCGCCTCTTCGATGAGCTGATGACAGAGGAGAAAACAACAAGTGTCTCGTCTTCCACAGATAAATAAGACGGGTGGGAAATGAGACAGTCCAGTAAATGACTCCTGCAGCACTTGCGTTTTCTGCTCTTTCTTGGGTTTCTAGTTTAACAAATTGTAACAAATCTGACGGAAGCCTTAAGGCCCCCGCTTGCGGCCACCCTATCTCGCCTAAAGCCCTCCGTCTAAGATGACAAAGCCCCGTCTCTCTCTCCACCCATATCCTTACACAGCCCTCCCCAGCTCCAAACAGCCTACCCTCCAGCTTTATTGCCAGAGAGCGACTCTGGCTAGATGAGATCCCCACACAGCTTAACATCTGGGCGCTTCGCCGCTGATGCCCTCATAAATAAAAGATAACTCCTGCCTACCGCGCGCAGTCGCACTGGTATAAATCATGTATATGGATTTCCACTTGCCTTTCACTCTCTCTTTCTCTTATAATCTCTCTCCCCTTTCCTTCTTTCTGCCCCCTTTTCTGTAATTCTTCCTCCCTTCACTCTCTTTCTCTTGTTCTCTCCTTCTTTACAACCCAGCATGAAGTCCAGGAGACAAAGGAAGATGGCAGGTAATTGGAGTCAGTGATAGGAATCGTCCTATATCCATCGGAGCTCCACAACGGTGAAGAAAGTGGAAGAACCACCTTGTTTCTCTGATTCAAAATCATTATGGCTCTGACCATTGGTATTTGTGCTTGATGCACATCACTGCATTTTGCTATACCCCCAAAATAAAGTCTGAAATGGTACAAAAATAATTGTGGACAGATGTTGTGACATATGGATCGAGCCTTAAATATTTACCCAGGGTATTCACCAAGTCAGCACAGCAGATCTAACACCAAGTAAAGAATTACATTTCAAAACACATGTGTGCAGGTTTCCGAAAACCACATTTAAGCCTTTTTAAGACCTTATTGATGCTGCCTGGAATTGAATTTAAGACCATTAAGACCATAAAAAACAAAATGAAGAAACAAAGCAAAAACAAACAGAGAGAAAGTTCTGGAGCTATAAATGGGCAGCATAAGAAAAAGGACAAGAGGAAATTAACTGGTAAAAGACATGAAGTCCAATTGTGTTAAGTAAAAATAACCCAGTTCTGTATTAATCTACAAGTGGACATGCAGTGCAACCTCTCATTGCATGGTGAAAGAGTAAGACCTCTAATAACTGGAATTAAGAAATTCTAATCGTTTTTAAGACCTTCAATTTAGATGATTTATTTCAAGACTTTTTCAGACTCTTTAAGGACCTGTGGTCAGCCTGCACAATGAGATCTCCACCATTTGGAAAAACGTGGCACCAACCTAACAAAGTGATTGCTGGCATGAAAATGAAACTCAATATTGAGTATTATTGAAGTTATTATCTTGAGCTCTTCACTTAAAAACAGCAACATTTTAGAAAACATTAGGATGTAATCATCTCTGTTTTTTGTTTTTTTTAAAGATTTATTTTTGGCTTTTTTTGAGAGATATAGTGAGAGAGAGACAGGAAGGTATGGGAGAGAAAGCGAGGGGAGGACATGCAGCAAAGGACCACGGGCCGGATTTGAACCCGGGTCGCTGCAGGAAAGACTGAGTCTTATGGTACGCGCCCTACTCCGTGAGCCACCGGGGCACCCCATCATCTCTGTTTTTGACAAGTACTGAGAGCAAACATCAGATTTTTTTTCCCAAAATGGACATGTAGTACTTTGGTATGAAACCCTTCCACCGAAGCACATGGAGCTGTTATAAAGCTCAACTTTGAATAGTGTGGCTTTGCCAGCAAGATCATAGCTTTATTAATGCTGTGTGTTACGTTATCGATGCCTGTAAGGGAAATTCTCTTCACGCTTGTCCCCCCATCACATTATTGTAGGCATGGCAGCACTGTATGTCATGTCATGTCATGAAGCATACAGACAGCGTATAAATGACGGCCCAGTAGGATTCAATCTGACCAGCAGATAAATTGCAGGAGCGAAGGTGGAACACAGATTGTCACGGCTAATCAATAGAGAGCCATGGACGACTTTCTGTCTCAAGGGTTGTTGGGAGAGGAGCTACTGTACGGCCTGGTGACGGGTGAACAGTCAAATGATTCGCTGATATATTTAATCCCAGAGGACAGGAAGCCCAAATCGGCTTCAAACAAAAAAAAAACCTAATTATGTCAAGTCTCCTCTGGCTGATGATAAAGGATAATTACTTTTTTATTCCCCCCGCTCAGGCCGAATACGTTCCCTCAGATGTGGAGACGTAACCTTTAACGAACACCGCGTGATTGATGAGGCGGCTCATTTCCCCCCTCCAAATGATTACTGATCACTGTTTCCCCCTCCTTAGACACACACACACACACACACACACACACACAACTGCTTCATCATCCCTCTCAACCGGCTACAAACAAGTCTGTGTGTGCGACATTTGAAAGGGGAAAGCGTCTCATTTCGGGACTTTCATTACTCATATCATCTGATACTTACATCTCCAGTGCATGGGGACGGAATACAATTACAGAGAAAGAGAGGGGGCGCTGCTTTATCTGTCCTGGGAATGAGACGCATTCACATCCACAATGGCCGCTTCTGACAACAGTGTCAGCCGCAGACAATACTCTGCCATATCTATCTGTCTTCGGCGGAGAGATACTCGGACAGTGCGAGACGATGATGAATGAGACGTTGCCCCGCGCCTGATACATATTTCTCATTTCCAGAACAAACAATACAGACATCTGAAATGAATATCGCCTGCTGAAAGAACACAGGCGACACCGCTCACTTGGCAGGCAGGGGGGAAACAGACAATTTGTACATAAGAGGACACTTGCTCTAATTCCTTACTTGTCAGCTGTAGCGTAGCGAGCGCTCCCGAACTCGAGGCAACACCCTCTACAGGCACAGAGGTTACCTTCCAGACCGCCTTACCTAGAAGATCTTCATTTCGGCTTAAGGAACCCTATTAACTCATATGTCCGGCTTGACACTAAGTGAAATGAGACAGCTCCCCCCCTCATCCTACGGGACTAGAGAGCAAGTGTACAGCACATGTCCA